>NC_057807.1:164453493-164476400 GCF_018294505.1 Triticum aestivum | reverse complement strand
CTGTTTCGCATTCCTGTTTTCTGGCCTTTCATCATTTCTTAAATTCTCAGAGATCCGTAACTCTGATTGGGTTGAAATTTTAACACGATTTTATCCGGATATTATCTTTCTTGCGGCAAAAGAAGGGCACCAACCGCCTTACAGGGGACCCACAAGCCCTCTAGGCGCGCCTAGGGTAGGGGGCGCGCCCCTCAAGCTTGTGCCTCCCTCGGGCATCGTCTCGCATTGATTCTTTTTACCAAAAAACACAAATATTCCAAAATAAATCTCCGTAAATTTTTATCGTGTTTGGACTTTGTTTGGTATGGATATTTAGCGAAACAAAAAACATGCAACAAACAGGAACTGGCACTGGGCATTGGATCAATATGTTAGTCCCAAAAATAATATAAAATGTTGCCAAAGTATATGAAAGTTGTAGAATATTGGCATGAAACAATCAAAAATCTTAGATACGATGGAGACGTATCACACCCAAAACTTGAAAACTTCATAACACAAACTCAACAGAAAACTCGTGACATGCGTTAGTATAATAAAGCAAATCACCACTTTTAGGTATTGTTGTAAACTCATTCCAATTTTATATTTGCATTATATCTAATGTATTCTAACTTCACCATGGTTCATACCCCCCGACACAACCCGTAGATTCATCAAAATAAGCGAACAACACGATGAAAACAAAATCTGTCAAAAACAGAACAGTCTGTAGTAATCTAAATTTTAACCATACTTCTGTAACTCCAAAAATTCTGAAACATTAGGACAACGTGGGAAATTTGTATATAAACAAAGTGTAAAAAACTTAGAATTTTATCACGCTCCAGTGAATTTTAACAATTTTGCTATTGGATGCAAAAGTTTCTGTTTTTCACATAATCAAATTAACAATCTTCCAAATCATCCCAAAGGTCTTACTTGGCACGAACAGTAATTAAAACACTATCATAATAGAAGTATAATTGCATATACTCATAAAAACAGAAAAGAAAAATATTGGGTTTTCTCCCAACAAGCGCTTTTCTTTAAAGCCTTTTAGCTAGGCATTGATAATTTTAATGATGCTCGTATGAAAGACAAGAATTGAAGCACAAAGAGAGCATCATAAAGCATGTGAAAATCACATCTAAGTCTAACATACTTATGCATAGGCATTTTATAAGCAAACAAATTATCAAAATAAGAAAAAACTAGCATAAGCAAGGAAGAAGAATTAAACATTGACAATCTCAACATGAAGAGAGGTAATTTACTAACATGAAAATTTCTACAACCATATTTCCCTCTCTCATAATAATTACATGTGAGATCATATTTGAAAGGATCGATATAGTTGACTAGAGGGGGGTGAATAGGCAACTAACAATTTTAGCTTTTCTTTACCAAATTAAACTTTGCATCAAAGTAGGTTGTCTAGATATGCAACTAGGTGAAGAATTATATGATGCAACAACAACAAGCACACAAGCAAGCAAAGGATACAACACAAGTAAGCTTGCAAAAGTAAAGGCGCGAGATAACCAAGAGTGGAGCCGGTGGAGACGAGGATGTGTTACCGCAGTTCCTTCCTTTTGAGGGGAAGTACGTCTCAGCTAGAGCAGTGTGGAGGCACAATGCTCCCCAAGAAGCCACTAGGGCCACCGTATTCTCCTCACGCCCTCACACAATGCGAGATGTCGTGATTCCACTATTGGTGCCCTTGAAGGCGGCGACTGAACCTTTACAAACAAAGTTGGGGCAATCTCCACAACTTAATTGGAGGCTCCCAACGACACCACGAAACTTCACCACAATGGACTATGGCTCCGAGGTGACCTCAACCGTCTAGGGTGCTCAAACACTCAAGAGTAACAAGATCCGCTAGGGATAAGTGGGGGGGAATCAAATCTCTCTCGGTGGAAGTGTAGATCGAGGCCTTCTCAACTAATCCCGAGCAAATCAACAAGTTTGATTGGCTAGGGAGAGAGATCGGGCGAAAATGGAGCTTGGAGCAACAATGAAGCTTAGAGGTGGAAGAGGTAATCAACTAGAGGTAGGAGACACCCCTTTTATAGCTAAGGAAAAGATCCAACCGTTATCCACAAATCTAGCCTGCGACATGCGGTACTACCGCTCCAGGAACGCGGTACTACCGCAAGGCCACGCGGTACTACCGTGAGGGACCATGGTACTTCCGCGACAGCAGCGGAGACTAGGACATGCCTGACTAAGAGCAGTACTTCCGCGAGCGCGGTACTACCGCTCCCCCTTGTGGTACTACCGCAAGGCAGGAAAGTCCTAGCCTACAAAGGGCGCGGATGAATAAAAATACATCCATGCCTACTTTGGCTAGAAAAGAAACATTGCAAATATCCGACGCGGTACTACCGCTGGGGAGAGGTACTACCGTATGGCAGCTGAACCAGGCCGCGCGCAGTACTATCGCACATGAAGTGCGGTACTACCGTGGAGGCGCGGATGTAAAAAATTACATCCGCTCCTACTACCGCGAAGCAGCGGTACTAGGCATGAGGGCCACGGTACTACGACTCCAGGGGAGTGGTACTACCGTTGGCACCCACGGTACTACCGCGCGCGACGTGCGGTAGTACCGTGGGGGCGCGGATGTAAAAAATTACATCCGCCCCTACTACCGCACCGCAGCGGCACTAGGCCTGGGAGCCACGGTACTATGACTCCAGAGGAGCGGTACTACCTGGGCTCTAGCGGTACTACCACAGGTGCTTGCGGTACTACCGCTCCAGGGAGTAGTACTACCGCAAGCTCAGCAATAGCAGCCAGGACAATCACAAAGAGGATAACCGGGGGAAGCTCCAAAGTGCAAGGGAAAGGTGGAGACAAGGAGGGAAACGTGTACGTGATGATTCCACCCGAACCTTTCCGACGTGGACCCCCTCTTAATAGTACGACTCTCCTACGATTCAAATCCACCAAAAAGAAACGTAGAACAACACCGTCTTCAATAGTCTTTGAGGGGCACCGAACCGTCTTGTGCCTAGCGATGAAGCATCTGAGAAACTCAAGGCACACGATTAGTCCGCAAAAGCATTGTCATCAATCACCAAAACACCTTAGGGATAAAAATGCCCTTACAATCTCCCCCTTTGTGGTGGATTGATGATAATACGGGATTTGCACAAAAAGGAGATAATATAGAGTAGAGGCAAACCCCTCCTCTCTAGAATATACACGGGCTCCCCCTAGATGTGTGCAATCTAGATGGATGCTTTGGTTTGCATAGCACACAAACTAGGATCAACACTCCCCCTATATTTTAGAGACAAAGGCATGATTACTAACATCTAAGCAAGAGCATAGCACAAAGGTAGCACAATATATCACAAGGTCGCTAAGATAGATAGAGTGCATATGTCTTACACCATATGAAGGAAAGCAACCCAAAGAAACCGAAACGAGGTTCAAATGAGAGAGCAAACACACCAAACACGAACACGCCACACGACTCGCAAATCCCTACACTCTCTCCCCCTTTGGCATCGAGACGCCAAAAAGGCACAGAGGACACCTACACACAAGCGGTGGCTCAAGCAGAGAAAGCATACCAACGCTCCTCGTCAGACTCGGTGGCAGGAATGGTCTCCTCGACGTCCACCTCAGAATCAGTCCACATGTAGCCTTGTTTCTCCATCCACTCAGCCTCTGGAGTGATGCGATCCTCAGAACCGCCAGACACGTCCTCTCCATAGAGCTTCAAGATCTTCTTGTCCCGGCGGCGACTCTCCTTGGATGCCACGTGAGTCCTGTACTTCCCCTTAGCTTGCATGAAGAAAAGAGTCTTCATCTTGTCCTTCAGCTTCTTGGCCCACGAGGGCTTAGAGGAACTATGGGAAGACCTAGCAGGACGGTCCTCAGCAACATCCTCTGCTCCAGCCTCCTCATCATCAACAGCCCTCCTAGCAGCAGACGCCTCAACACGAGTAGTAGTGTTGGCCCAGTTGGGCTTGACACGAAGACAGATGGGATCATGTCAAATCCAGTCTGGAGCAAGGAACTCATCACCAGGGTACATCTTCTCTCAAGTCTTGGAGATCAGCAGAAACAGATATGGTCCATAGATAGGCATCTTGCGGTTGAACACCGCAAACCGGAGCTCACACCACATGATGTGTGAGACATCAAGTGGCTGAGTCTGAGACACACGAGCCTCCTTGCATAGGAGCATCATATCCACCATATAGGCATGAACCTTGTCCTTGTCGCCAATGCGAGGGAACAGAGAGTTGCGGAAGATGCGATACATGATATCCAGAAAAGAGTTGAGCACCCACACCGACTTGCCATTGGGAAGCGCCTTCTCAACATAGAATGGTTGAATCGTGTCCTTGTTAGCAGACTCAGAATTGGCATAGGGGCAAACACCCACGGGAGAGTCGAACCCGTCATCAGGAACCTGGAGCAGATCCATGAACCCCTTCCAGGTAGCAGTCAACTTATGGCCATTGGTCATCCAGGTCATCCTCCACTCCTCCTCAGGGTGAAAGTAAACTGAGGCAAATAACTGATAGATAAGCTCAGGGTCATAGTCAAGGTGGAAAGAGATCACATGTTCAATACCAAACTGCTCCACCAAGTCCAGAGCTTCTCCAAAGTACTCACAAAACTTGTCCTTCCTTAGGTGATGCATGTCTATCGATTTGACATCCACGTAGGTATTTTGCTTGTTCTTGATGACATCCAGATAAGTGAGAGTATGCTGCTTGGTCCAAAACAGTTCACAGCCTCGGACAGTAGCACGAGGATTCACATACGGGTTGAGCTTCCTGAGACGGATGAACTCAGATTGGGGTATCTCGTCCATGCCCTCAGCGGGTTCCTTGTGCTTACTAGCGGAGGTCTTGACATGGCGCTTGGGGGCAGTGGAGCCCTCTGGTGCTTCACCTTGATTGCGCAGACGCTTGGAGCCAGTGTCACGACTGGGATTGGAATGGCGAGAGCCACCACCTGAGACACAAAGCGCAAAACACCCACGACAAGCAAAAAGGATCAATGCAAAGACCACGGCAAAGCACAAGAAACACATAGAAAGTATACATGAAAGTTGCCATTAGATAGATTGGACCCACGGTAGTACTGTCGGATGCTGCGGTACTAAAATTTTAGTACCGCTCCAAGTCGCGGTAGTACCGTGTGAGGTCACGGTAGTACCGGGGTGGGAGCGGTAGTAAGATCCTAGTGCCGCAGCACGTGCGGTAGTACTGCGCCGGACGGGCGGTAGTACCGGATAAGCGGTAGTACCGCACATGTGGCGTGGTAGTACCGCACGGCGACAGATCCGAACCAAAGTTTGAATCTGAGAGAAACCGCGAAACCATGGCGGTACTACAGTTGATCAAATCTAGCACAGGACAACATATCAAGTATAATCCCTATGCAAAACTACTCTCCTACATCCTACTCTTGCATAGATTTAGCCTAAAAATCTCAAGAACACACATGTCTCCCTCAAAAACCTAGAGGCAAATAAAACAACCAAAACGAGGGGGAGTTGGGGAAAGACCTTGGTCCATGGCAAGAGCACATGGTGGGGAACTATCCCACCGGACGGAATCGCGGGAGAGCAGCCGGAGGCGGAGATCCGACGAAGGACGCCGGCCCCGTTCTTGAGCGAGGGAGGGAGAGAGAGAGACGAACTGGGGAAAACTGACGAATGGGTATGGGGGAGTTAGAACTCCCCCTGCCCGTCCTTATCCCCACGCGTCAGCGACGATGCGGTAGTACCGCACGTCATCGCGGTAGTACCGCTTGGGCTTAAGAAACGCACCAAAGCGGTAGTACCGCTCTCCCAGGCGGCAGTAAAAAATTACTGCCGCGCTGGGGCGGTAGTACCGTTCTCTCCACACGCGGTAGTACCATGGCAGGCCGTGGTAGTACCGTGAGCTCAAGAAAAACACACACAAAACAAGGTCTTTGCAAGGAAACTTTGAGCAAGAGAGACACCTCAAGGACACGCACAACACAAAGGCAGAAAGTCAACAAGAAGCAACCACGCGACACTACCTCTCAAAAGAGAGGGCGGTGGCCGGAGCCACCCATGTTTGAGTCAGTTGGTATGGCACCTCAAAGAATTATACTTGGGCCCATGACCAAAACTCGTCTTTGAAGCACATGTACCATCAAAAATGGCTAATGTGAAAGAGTTGATCAATTTATGCATAATGGGGGGAGGAAGAGTTCATTGAGAGAACAACACTCCCCCTATGTCCATGCCTACACCTAAACTAGACAACAAGTTGAGTGTGGTGGGATGTGCAAGGGTTCAAGTCACATTGCTCGAATCAATGATATTTAGCTCATGCCTTAACTCGCGAAATCTTGCTTCATCCAAGGGCTTCGTGAAAATATCTGCAATGTTATCATGAGTGTTGACATACTTGAGCTCGATCTCCCCTCGCCTAATGTGATCCTGAATGAAGTGATACCGAATCTCAATATGCTTTGTCTTGAAGTGTTGCACCGGGTTGAGAGAAATCTTGATGGCACTTTCATTATCACACCAAAGAGGCACTTTGTCACAAATGACACTGTACTCCTTTAAAGTTTGCCTCATCCATAAGAGTTGTGCACAACTACTACCAGCCGCCACATATTCCGCCTGGTGGACGAGAGAGACACACAACTTCGCTTCCTGGAAGACCAACTCACCAAGGAGCAACCAAGAAATTGGCACCCTCCGGAAGTGGACTTCCTATCCACTTTGTCTCCCGCCCAATCGGAATCCGTATATCCTTCAAGCTTGAAGTTTGCCCCTCTTGGGTACCATAAGCCAAAGTTTGGGGTATGAGCCAAATATCGAAAGATTCGCTTGACTGCCACATAGTGGCTTTCCTTCGGTGCGGCTTGAAACCGTGCACATATTCCCACACTCAACATGATATCCGGTCTAGATGCACAAAGGTAAAGCAAGGAGCCAATCATGGAGCGATATACCTTTTGATCCACCGCTTTACCATTGGGATCAATGTCAAGTTGGCACTTGGTAGGCATTGGAGTAGAAGTCGGCTTGACATCATTTAGCTTGAATCTTTTTAGCATGTCTTGAGTGTATTTGGCTTGGTTGATAAAGGTATCTTCTCTTCTTTGTTTGATATCAAAACCAAGGAAGAACTTCAACTCTCCCATCGAAGACATCTTGAACTTGGAGGTCATGAGAGCGGCAAATTCCTCATTGAAAGCTTTGTCAGGGGAACGAAAGATAATATCATCAACATATAGTTGGCATACAAACAACTCCCCTTTGACCTTCTTAGTAAAAAGAGTGGGATCGATTTGCCCCACCTCAAATCCACGATCTTGTAACAACTCGGTAAGGTGGTCATACCACGCACGTGGGGATTCTTTAAGGCCATAGAGTGCCTTATCGAGTTGATACACATGATCCAGGAAGTAGGGATCCTCGAACCCGGGGGGTTGCTTGACATAGACCAACTCATTAATAGGACCATTAAGAAAAGCACTTTTCACATCCATTTGTTGCAACTTAAAGTTGTGATGGGAAGCATAAGCAATCAACAAACGCATGGATTCAAGGCGAGCAACAGGAGCAAAGGTTTCATCATAGTCGATACCCCCGACTTGGGAGTAGCCTTGTGCTACCAATCTTGCCTTGTTGCGAATGATGTTCCCATGAGCATCTTGCTTGTTCTTGAATATCCACTTGGTTCCAATGACGTTGTGGTTCCCCGACGGCCTTGGCACCAATCTCCACACCTTGTTGTACTCGAAGTTGTTGAGTTCTTCATGCATGGCATTGAGCCAATCCGGATCTTCGAGCGCCTCATAGACCTTTTGGGGTTCAACACAAGAGACAAATGCGTGGTGTTCACAATAGTTTGCTAATTGTCTACGAGTGCTTACCCCCTTTCTTAGGCTTCCAACCACATTCTCCATGAGATGACCTTTGGTGGTGAGCTTGGAAGCAATCTTCGCGGCACGACGCTCTAATTCCTCCTCGGATGTGGAAGGAGGGGGGTTACTTGATTATCTTGAGCACCGTCATGAGCTTGTTCTTGATCTTGAGCTTGCTCATGATCTTGAACTTGCTCGAGGGGGAGAACTTGACCCTGGGCATCATTTGGAGGTTCACCGCCATCTTGAGGTTGATCTTGCCCTTGGTCTTGTTCACGAGGTTAAGGGCCTTCACTTTGTTCTTCGAAAGCGTGTGGGTCTTGGGGAGGTGATGGCTCCACTTGAGTGGAGCATTGTCCTTCTCCTTCGGCCACAAGGGGTTCCTCAATGGGTAGAATATGACCAATACCCATTCTTCTTATGGCTTGGGGAGGAATTTCATCACCTACATCACAAGTACCAATTTGCTCCACTTGGGAGCCGTTATTTTCCTCAAACTCTACGTTACACATCTCCTCAATGAGTCCGGTGGACTTGTTGAGGACACAGTAAGCATGAGAGTTTGTAGCATAACCACCAAATATGCCCTCATAAGCTCTAGCCTCAAATTTAGACAAACGAAAACCTTTCTTGAGAATGAAACACTTACACCTGAACACCCAGAAATACTTGAGATTGGGCTTGTTACCGATGAGTATTTCATAAGGAGTCTTGTTCAAGCCCTTGCGGAGATAGAGCCGATTGGATGCATGACACGCTGTGTTGATGGCCTCGGCCCAAAAGTTGTATGGAGACTTGAACTCCGCCATCGTGGTCCTTGCCGCATCCATCAACATCCGATTCTTCCTCTCTGCGACACCATTTTGTTGAGGGGTATATGGTGCAGCATATTGATGTTTGATCCCCTCATCACTAAGAAACTCATCCAAGGTGTAGTTCTTGAACTCGGGGCCGTTGTCACTCCTTATTGTCAAGATCTTTGCATCATGTTGACGTTGAGCTTCATTTGCAAAGTCGATGACAGTTTGTTGAGTCTCACTCTTCCTCTTGAAGAAATATACCCAAGTGTATCTTGAATAGTCATCCACAATCACCAAGCAATACTTTCTACCTCCAAGACTATCAAAAGATGGAGGCCCAAAGAGATCCATGTGAAGGAGCTCCAAGGGTCTCTTCGAGTAGATAATGGTCGTGGGAGGGTGAGCCTTCTCATGAAGCTTTCCTTCAGTACAAGCACTGCAAGCACGATCTTTGGCAAAACTAACATTTGTTAGTCCACGGACATGGTCCCCCTTGAGAAGACTTTGGAAAGATCTCATATTGACATGGGCTAAACAGCGATGCCAAAGCCATCCCACGTCAACTTTAGCCATTAGGCAAGTCGCGGTCTTAGTGGGTCGCTCCGAAAAGTTAATCACATAGAGACCGTTCTCGACATGCCCAACAAAGGCTACTTTAAGAGTCTTGCTCCACAAGAGGGCCACGGTATCAGTGTCAAATAAAGTAGCAAAACCCATGAGTGCAAGTTGACGAACGGAAAGTAAATTGTATGTAAGGGAATCAACAAGCATGACTTTCTCGATCGTTAGATCATGAGAAATGACAACCTTGCCAAGACCCAATACCTTAGAATGTGAGGCATCACCCCACTCGACATTGGTGGGCATAGATGGAATCTTTTGCACGTCCACCACCAAGTCCTTGCTCCCGGTCATATGATTTGTTGCTCCACTATCGAGCAACCATGATCCCCCACCGGAAGCAAACACCTACAAGAGATCAATGCTTGGTTTTAGGTACCCATTTAGTGATGGGTCCTTTGATGTTAGTAACAAGTGTCTTAGGAACCCAAATAGATCATTCAATGTACTCATAAGGAGAACCAACAAATTTAGCATAAACATGCCCATCACTAGCACGGCACAACACATATGACGGGTTAAAGTCATCGGCTTTGTTGGAGGAGATGGTTTTGCCCTTTTTGACATCAACACCCTTCACATTTTCCTTCTTCTCCTTAGGAGCACCCTCCCCCTCTTTCACAAAAGTTTGCTTGAGAGGAGGAGGTCGTTTGGTCTTGTCGTTCTTCTTATTCTTGGACTTGGGTGCAAACCCAATTCCCTTCTTGGCCACAACTTCCTGTCGATTGCTCAAAAGGTCGTTGAGGTTATTCTCACCTTGAATGCATGTCACAAGGCCTTTCTCAAGTTGATCCTTCAACTTGGCATTCTCCTCCACAAGATGCACATGCTCACAACACGGGTTAGTAGCATATGCATTATCAATTACTACCATATGAGGAAAGGTGGCATTTTCCTTGGTTAGCTTAACTTGGAGTTGAGCATGAGACTCCTTGAGGTTAGCGTGAGCACCCTTCAAGACCTTGTGGGCCTTGTCAAGTACATCAAACTCCTCCTTGAGTCTAGCATGATCAACCCCAAGTTTAGCCTTCTCGGAGGTTAGCACACGAGACACGACAAGAGCATGATCAAGATCTTTCTTTAACTTAGCATGGTCATCATTGTATGACTCCTCAAGAGTCAAACGATGCCCACGCTCTTCCTCAAGAGCATTAGAGAGATCCAATATCTCATTGGCATAGTCACGACTATGACCTTCCATCTTAGAGATGGTTTCTTCATGAGCCTCGATCATGTCATTGGCTTCACCAAGTTGTTCCAAGAGAGCAACAAAGTGCTTCTTGGATTTGCCCTTAAGCTTACTCATAAATGACTCAAATTCATTCACTTCCTCATTAGACCCATCATGTTCATCAATGCAACCCTCCAAAGAGGGATTAGTAATGATGGTGGTTTTGATGTTGGGGGTTACCTTGTTAGAGGCTTTAGCCATGAGGCACTTGGCGGTGATGTTCTCGTTGGGTGAATCAAAGAGAGACACCCGGGGAGTGGTAGCAATGGCAACGGAGGCCATGACCATTGTTTCTCCATTTTCATCATCATCGTCATCCTCATGGTATTCTTCTTGAACCACCAACCCACGAGTAGGAGTCTTCTTGGTGAAGTTGTTCTTGTTGGGGAAGGACTTGGCTTTGTCTTTTCGGATGAACTTGCCACCATTGTCTTCCCGCTTCTCGTAAGGACAATCCGCAACGAAATGGCTCACATTGCCACAGTTGAAACAAGTTCTAACTCGTTGCTTTCCCTTGAAGCCACTTGAGTTGTTCTTGTTGAAGTTGGGTCTTGAATTCTTCTTGCTCCAAAATTGTCTTGAAGCAAGAGCCATGTGCTCATGATAATCATATTTCGTATCTTCGGGGTTGCTCTCCTCATTCTCCTCTTCTTCCTCTTCTTCCACAATAACCTTGGCCTTCAAGGCAAGGTTGGGCTTCTTTGCCCTTTGAGAACGAAGCACCGCATTGTCGGCGGTCTTGTCCAAGATGCTCATTGCAACGAACTCATCCAACACTTCACTTGAGGTCATGGAGTGGAAGTCCAGTCTTTGACGAATGACAGAGGACATGGACTTGTTGTAGGGCATCATGGCCTTGAGGAACTTGCGATTGATCCAATTTTCATCGGTGTCCTTGCTCCCATGATCTCGGAGTGAGACCGCGAGTTTGGTCACTCTTCCAAAGAGCTCACGAGGTTCTTCATCTTCTTTCATTGCAAACTCATTGGCTTCATCTTGCACCACTTCATAGTTGGAGCGTTGAATGCTAGCACTTCCTCGATAGAGAGACACAACGCATTGCCATGCGTCTTTGGCCATGGCATGGGGTCAAAGATGAGGTAGATCTTTGGGAAGGATTGCATCTTGGATGATGAAGAGAGCACTCTCATTGAATTGATTATCCACCACTTCTCTCGGGGTGAAGTTGCTTTGGTCATGTGGATAGAAACCTTCTTCAATGATTCTCCAAAGATTAGTATTCACATGATTTAAATGACGCTTGAAGCGATACACCCAAGAATCAAAATCCTCATTTTTCACAATCTTAGGAGGAGGACCGGCATGATTTAAATGAGTAGAGGGAATCGGTCCTCCATAAGTTGGAGGTTCCACATGGGCAAAGATGCCGGTGCCATTTCTACCACTAGTAGAAGGACCCTTCTCACTATTAGCTTCCCCCTTGTTGGAGTTAGCATCCGTCACCTTGTTAATGGGATCATCCACTTTCAACGGTGAGGTAGGTAGTTTAAGTCCTTCTAAGAATTTGTTAAACATGCTTTATACCGTGGTTGTCATGGAGGTTTTCAATGTGTCCAAGGCCACGTTGAATTCCTCACAGGACACCATGGTTTCCCCATCACCCGTAGATGAGATCGGATTCACACCGGAGTGCTCCTCCTCCCCATGGTCTATGGTGTCAACCATACTCTTCGAACGGCAAAGTCCTTAATAAAGAGACGAGGCTCTGATACCAATTGAAAGGATCGATATAGTTGACTAGAGGGGGGGGTCAATAGGCAACTAACAATTTTAGCTTTTCTTTACCAAATTAAACTTTGCATCAAAGTAGGTTGTCTAGATATGCAACTAGGTGAACAACCTATATGATGCAACAACAACAAGCACACAAGCAAGCAAAGGATACAACACAAGTAAGCTTGCAAAAGTAAAGGCACGAGATAACCAAGAGTGGAGCCGGTAGAGACAAGGATGTGTTACCGAAGTTCCTTCCTTTTGAGGGGAAGTACGTCTCCGTTAGAGCGGTGTGGAGGCACAATGCTCCCCAAGAAGCCACTAGGGCCACCGTATTCTCCTCGCGCCCTCACACAATGCGAGATGCCGTGATTCCACTATTGGTTCCCTTGAAGGCGACGACCGAAACTTTACAAACAAGGTTGGGGCAATCTCCACAACGTAATTGGAGGCTCCCAACGACACCACGAAGCATCACCACAATGGACTATGGCTCTGAGGTGACCTCAACCGTATAGGGTGCTCAAACACCCAAGAGTAACAAGATCCGCTAGGGATAAGTGGGAGGGGGGAATCAAATCTCTCTTGGTGGAAGTGTAGATCGAGGCCTTCTCAACTAATCCCGAGCAAATCAACAAGTTTGATTGGCTAGGGAGAGAGATCAGGTGAAAATGTAGCTTGGAGCAACAATGGAGCTTAGAGGTGGAAGAGGTAATCAACTAGAGGTAGGAGACACCCCTTTTATAGCTAAGGAAAAGATCCAACCGTTATCCACAAATCCAGCCTGCGACATGCGGTGCTACCGCTCCAGGAACGCGGTACTACTGCAAGGCCACGCGGTACTACCGTGAGGGACCACGGTACTTCCGCGACAGCAGCAGAGACTAGGACATGCCTGACTAAGAGCAGTACTTCCGCGAGCACGGTACTACCGCTCCCCCTTGCGGTACTACCGCAAGGCAGGAAAGTCCTAGCCTACGAAGGGCGCGGATGAATAAAAATACATCCATGCCTACTTCCGCTGGAAAAGAAACAGTGCAAATATCCGACGCGGTACTACCGCTGGGGAGTGGTACTACTGTATGGCAGCTGAACCAGGCCGCGCGCGGTACTACCGCGCACGAAGTGCGGTACTACCGTGGAGGCGCGGATGTAAAAATTACATCCACTCCTACTACCGCGAAGCAGCGGTACTAGGCATGAGGGCCACGGTACTACAACTCTAGGGGAGAGGTACTACCGTTGGCACCCTCGGTACTACCGCGCGCGACGTGCGGTACTACCGTGGGGGCGCGGATGTAAAAAATTACATCCGCCCCTACTACCGCACCGCAGCGGCACTAGGCCTGGGAGCCACGGTACTACCGTGGGCTCCATCGGTACTACCGTAGGTGCTTGCGGTACTACCGCTCCAGGGAGCAGTACTACCGCAAGCTCAGCAATAGCAGCCAGGACAATCAAAAAGAGGATAACCGGGGGAAGCTCCAAAGTGCAAGGGAAAGGTGGAGACAAGGAGGGAAACGTGTACGTGATGATTCCACCCGAACCTTTCCAACGCGGACCCCCTCTTAATAGTACGGCTCTCCTACGATTCAAATCCACCAAAAAGAAACATAGAACAACGCTGTCTTCAATAGTCTTCGAGGGGCACCGAACCGTCTTGTGCCTAGCGATCAAGCGTCTGAGAAACTCAAGGCACACGATTAGTACGCAAAAGCATTTTCATCAATCACCAAAACACCTTAGGGATAAAAATGCCCTTACAATATTCAAATTCAATAATATAGCTATCGCATAACATATTCTCTACATGATCCACATGCATGCAAAGTTGACACTCTTCCAAAATAGTGGGGTTGTCATCAAATAAAGTCATGACCTCTCCAAGCCCACTTTTATCATAAGTTTCATAGGGTTGATCATTCTCCAAAGTAGTGGGATCATTATTACCTAAAGTTGGAACTCTTCCAAACCCACTTCCAATATTATTGCAAACACTATTATCAATATCATATTCATCATGAGGTTAAATACAATTTCAAGATCATAAGAAGAATCACACCAATCATGATCATTGCAATAAGTAGTGGACATAGCAAAATTAGCATCCCCAAGCTTGAGGTTTTGCATGTTATTAGCACAATTGACATTAATAGAATTTATAATAACACCATTGCAATCATGCTTTTCATTCAAGGAGCTATCGTGAATCACTTCATAAATTTCTTCTTTTAACACTTCATCACAATTTTCAGATTCACGAATTTCAAGCAAAACATCATAAAGATAATCTAGTGCACTCAACTCACTAGCAATTGGTTCATCATAATTGGATCTTTTAAAAAGGTTAGCAAGTGGATGAGGATCCATAAAATTTTTGCTTTCTGATTTGGAATAAACATACAATTATACCGAGCGAATAGGCAAACAAACCAAGTAAGACATAAAGGCAAACGAAAGAAGGCAGATAAAAAGGCAAATATTTTTGTATTTTTCTGAAAACGCTTTAGAAGTGGGGAGAGGAAAATGAGAGCCAAATGTCAAATAACGTAACGCAAGAGATGAGAGTTTATGATAGGTGCTTGGTAGGGTTGATGTAGATCCTCCCCGGCAACGCCGCCAGAAATTATTCCTTCTACTTCTTGAGCTTGCGTTGATTTTTCCCTTGAAGAGGAAAGGGTGATGCAGCAAAGTAGAGATAAGTATTTCCCTCAATTGAGAACCAAGGTATAAATCCAGTAGGAGGAACACACAAATCACCGATGGTTGCACCTACACAAACTAACAAATACTTGCACTCAACGCGATAAAGGGGTTTTCAATCCCTTCATGGTCACTTGCAAGCATGAGATCTGATAGTGATAGATATAAAAGAAGTAAAAGTGCAAAATAAGATATAAGTAAATAAATTGCAGCAATGTATTTTTGTGTTTTGGTTTTATAGATCTAAAAATAATATGATAAAATAGACCCGAGGGACATAGTTTTCACTAGAGGCTTCTCTCTTGAAAGAAAGCATACAGTGCGGAAACAAATTAATATTGAGCAATTGATAGAAAAGCGCATAGTTATGATAATATCTAAGGCAATGATCATGAATATAGGCATCACTTCCGTGACAAGTAGACCGACTCCTGCTTGCATCTGCTACTATTACTCCACACATCGACCGCTATCTAGCATGCATCTAGGGTATTAAGTTAACAAGAATGGAGTAACGCCTTAAGCAAGATGACATGATGTAGACGGATAGATCCAATCAATATGAACAAACCCCATATTTTTCTCCTTAATGGCAACAATAAAAATACATGTCATGTCCCTTTCTGTCACTCGGGATAAGCACCGCAAGATTGAACCCATTACAAAGCACCTCAGATTGGAGAGAAATACAAGTTCAGAGAAGACTCAAATAATATCATAGATAATCTCATCATAAACCCACAATTCATTGTATCTCAACAAACACACCGCAAAAGAAGATTACATTGAATAGATCTCCAAGAACATAAGGAGAACACTGTATTGAATATCAAAGAGAGAGAAGAAGTCATCTAGCTTCTAGCTATGGACCCATAGGTCTGTGGTAAACTACTCACACATCATCGGAAGGGCAGAAAAGTCGATGTAGAAGCCCTCTATGGTTGAACCCCCTCTGACAGAGTACCAGAAAAGGCTCAAGATGGGATCTCACGAGAACAAAAACTTGCGGCGGCGGAAAAGTATTTTTGGTGTGCCCCCTAGTATACGGGGAATATTTGGGTATTTATAGAAGAAGAATTAGGGTTAGAGGGGCTGCGAGGGGCCCACAAGCTTGGGGGCGCCCCCCTGGGGCATGCCCTACGAGCTTGTGGCCACCTCGTGGCTCCTCTGGCCTCCTCCCGAAGCTTCTAGGGTGTCTTATGGTCCAACAAAAATCATCAAAAAGTTTTTTTGGACTCTGTTTGGTATTGATTTTCTGTAGGCAAAAACAAGGAAAAACAGCAACTGACACTTGGCGCTAGGTTAATAGGTTAGTCCCAAAAAATGATATAAAATAGCATAATAATGCATATAAAACATCCAAGATTGATAATATAATAGCAAAGAACAATAAAAAATTATAGATACATTGGAGACGTATCAAGCCCCTAGGGCACACCCCCAGGCTTGTTGCTTTGTCGTGAAGCTTCTGGTCCTTCCTCGATGCTTCGAGGGTCTCTTTTGGTCCAAAAAATCTCTGTAAATTTTCAACCCATTCCAAGAACTTTTATTTCTGCACAAAAAGACGACACCATGGTAGTTCTGTTGAAAAAGCGCTAGTCCGCGTTAGTTCCGTTCAAAGGATATCAAAATCATATAAAATTGTTGTAAACATGACATGAATACTTCTTAAATTATAGTTACATTGGAGACGTATCACACTCGAAGCAGAAAAGGCATGTGAATGAAATTGCAAGTGTGTTTATGGGTGATTCCAAATGAATGGAATAATTATTTTAGCTCCCTATAAATATTGGGAGTATATTATAAAGATAATCACCATGTGGATTCCCTCAATTTAAATAGATCAAAAATCTATGCAATTTATTTATTGAGTTGTAAAATTTAATGAGATGATGCAATACAAAATAAAATAAAACAAACAAATAATTAACATGGCGATCATGAAAAACATGGAAGGCACCTGGAGCGTCTGTCTCGGGATGTTACAATGCAACATTGTTAGGTGTGCTGGTGCGGCGGTCCTCGCACATTTAACGTGCTGCGGGCCGGTTGTTTGCACCACGTGACCCGAGGGCACTCGCGCACCCCGCGTGGGATTTGCTATCGCCACTGACCCACCTACGTGCTGGTGTGGCCGGCCGCTTAAGCTAGCTCACCAGATCATGATGCTTCGTCCATCATCCGCATAAGGTTATGAAATTGTAATCCACACAACTCTTGTTCTTGCACATATGGGAACATGCACTGATGTGACCTTCTGGACAAATTAACTAGATCCCATCTGCATCACCGCTGCATCCCAGTCTTCATAGGATCTCGTGAAGATCGTCTTTGAGTTCAGCGTGTCCTTCCACCGACTGAGCAATGGTTGTCGCTGCATCGCCTCGTCAGGCCGCAGCGCCGCCGCCCCATGGTTCTCCCCGCGGCTGTGCTACTTGTGAGTTGCGTTGGATTTCCCCAAAGAGGATAGAATGATGCAGTGCAGTAGAGATAAGTATTTCCCCCAGTTAAGAACCAAGGTTATCAATCCAGTAGGAGAACCACACAACACCTCATGAACAACACCTACACACAAAATAACAAATACTTGCACCCAACACAAACAAGGGGTTGTCAATCCCTTGGCGGTTAATTGCAACGATCAAATCTTGTAGTGATAGACAGATAAACAAAAACACAAAATAAAATAAAAGTAAATAAATTGCAGCAAGGTATTTTTGGATTTTATATATTATAAAGATAGGCCCGGGGCCATAGTTTTCACTATATGTTTCTCTCTTGAACATAGCATACGGTGGGTAAACAAATTAGTGTTGGACTAGACAATTGATAGAAAAACGTGTGGTTATGACGAAATCCAAGGCAATGATCATGTATATAGGCATCACGCCCGAGACAAGTAGACCAACTCCTGCCTGCATCTACTACTATTACTCCACACATTGACCGCTATCCAACATGCATTTAGAGTATTAAGTTCATAAACAACCGAGTAACTCCTTAAGCAAGATGACATGATGTAGACAAAGTAAATCCAATCAATATGAATAAACCCCAACGGTTTATCCTTAATTGCAACAATACAAATGCGTATCATGTCCCTTACTGTCATTGGGATTAAGCACCGCAAAATCAAACCCATCACAAAGCACCTTTCCCATTGTAAGATAAATCAATCTAGTTGGCCAAACCAAAGGGATAGATCGGAGAAAAATACAAAGATATAGCAGTCATGCATAAAAGAGTTCAGAGAAGAGTCAATTAATATTCATAGATAATCTGATAATAAACCCATAATTCATCGGATCCCAACAAACACACCGCAAGAGAAGATTACATCGAATAGATCTCCAAGAACATCAAGGAGAACATTGTATTGAAGATCAAAGAGAGAGAAGAAGCCATCTAGCTACTAGCTATGGGCCTGTAGGTCTATGTTAAGCTACTCCCATATCATCGGAAGGGCAGAAAGGTTGATGTAGACCCTCCATGATCGACTCCCCCTCTGGTAGAGTGCCAAAAAAGGCCTCCAGATGGGATCTCGCAAGAACTGAAGCTCCACGCGGCTACTGTTGGTTTCCTAGTTTTAGAGAATTTATAGAGTTGGAATTAAGTCAAATGGAGGAACGACGGGCCCACAAGGCACATGGGCACGCCCATGTGGCTTGTGGCCTACTCCTCCACCTTCTGGCCTCCTTATGAAGCTTCTAGGGTCTCTTATGTCCATAAAAAATCGCCAAAAAGTTTCGTGGCGTTTGGACTTCGTTTGGTACTGATTTCCTGGAAAACAAAAAAAAGGCAAAAAACAGCAACTCACACTTGATACTAAGTTAATAGGTTAGTCCCAAAAAATAATATAATGATGCATATAATTGCATATAAAACATCTAAGATTGATATGATAATAGCATGGAACAATAAAAAAAATTATAAATACATTGGAGACGTATCAGGCTGCACCGACCCATGTGCTACCGCTACGTCGCCCCTTCGGGCCATAGTGTCGTGCCCCACGGTCCACCGCTGCCTCGAGGCCATCCGCTCCAAGTCATCCCCATGGCTGCACTGACCCTCGCACTGCCGCTATGTCGCCTCATCAGGCCGTAGCGAGTGTGGCACATGGTCCCTACCGCCACCCCGTGGTTCTCCCCGCAGTTGCACCGACACGTGCACTGCCGCTGCATCACCCCTTAGGGCTGTAGCGCCATGGCACGTGGTCTACTTCGCCATCCACGCACGTCGACTTCTGTGCGGTATGCATGGTGCCGCCTTCCTAGGCGCCGGAACATCACCGTCCACGCCGGTATTTGTCACACTGTCGGGTTCTTCCTCGCCTACTTCGAGCATCATCGATGCACTCCTAACCTATCCGCCGCCGCCGCTGCCACCTCCTCAGGCCGCCGCCATTCCCGGTCTTCATCCCGGTCCACGACGACTACCTTTACGCCGGCCACCCTGACTCGACATCGACCACGGTGTCCCTCGCACGACTACCTCGACCACGGCTACACCACCCTACGCTTTCGGCTACATCGACATCGGCATAAAGGGCTACCGCCTTGCTTGACCAACCTCGTCGGTTTCCACCTCAGCCACGACTTTCGTGATGCATCGACTGTTCGACTATGGGGGGATGTTCGCCGGCTTACTTTTGGATTATTCTCCAGTCTTACCATCTACGTCGCTACCGTTATGATTGCGGGGGGATGTTGAGTATTGTGATTGTTTTGGAAATGTTAGATAGACTAGGATTTGTTCTATGTTGTCTTATACTTCAAGAAGATCATGCACTCCTATATATATGCCCACCAGGCTCAAGCAATAATCATCGATTCCACCAAATCTCCCTTCTATCGCTCTAACAATTTGTATCCATCAGTTGAACTTTGCACTTGTTGTGCACGTGCCCGCCTACTAGTATTTTAAATGTGTGAACTGTTTATAATGTTACTTATATACACCGAAAATGCACAAAAGTAGTCATCAAACAAAAGATTAGAAAAATGTCAATTATCTATTTCCAGTATGTTAACGTGTACAAAAATTATTCCTGATGTGTACAACAAATCTAGAGTGTGTATTAATTTTTTGGAGCATAGAATATAACTTTTTTTAAATGTTGATTGTGTATAAATAATGTTAAGTATGTATTAAAAATGTTACTGATATTCTAAATATGTACAATGTGTATGAAAAAATACTCATAAAACATATATTTTTGAAATGTGAATCATGCATTAAAAATATATGAAGTATTGTTCTTGATATACGTAAAATTTGCAGATGTGTATGAAAAGTGTAGACATGTGCTAAAAAAGCAAAGAAATAAAGAAAAAGCTAAAAAAAAGAGGCATGCTACGCGTCCGCCGACAGATATTTTAAAAATCTACCGAGCCATCAGATACGTCACCATCTAACACCTGAACGGTCATCTAGTTTTGCAACAAAAGTCTTGTTGCAGAATCCTTCACAACATAGATTTTGTTGTAGAAATATTTGCAGCGGAGCTTGTGTTGCAAAACTTTTTGCAACATAGGTCATGCTGCAAAAAATATTTATTTTGTCTTTAGCTTTTTTGCAACACCGGCGATGTTACGAGAGAATTTTTGCAACATGGGTAATGTTGCAGAAATTTTTGCAATGGAAATAATATGTAGAAACGCCGCCGCGGTTGCCTGCACTGAGTGCCTCGCCGTCGACCACAACAGAGCAGTAGAGCCGCCGCTCCTGCCGTGCAGAAGCATGCCGGAGAGGTCGTCATTGCCATTCACTAGTAGAAAATAGGGCTTTGGTCCATGCCAGATAAGCCCATTAATCCTGGTTCAGTCACGAACCGGGACCCATGGGGGCATAGGTCCCGGTTCGTGAGGCCAGGGGGGCGGCCGGGCCTCGTGGTCGGCCTCGTGGGGCATTGGTCCCGGTTCATCTGACCCCTCTGGTCTCGGTTCCAGACATGAACCGGGACCAATGGGCCTCGCGCCTGGCCCAGAACCTTTAGTCCCATTTCGTGGCTGGAACCGGGACCAAATGTGGTCCTTTAGTGCCGGTTCTAGACACGAACAGGGACCAATGAGATGCCTATATATACCCCCTTGCCCACGAGCAGAGCAGTGGAGTGCTTCGTTTTTTTGGTCGGTCGTGGGTCCTATGCACATGAGGTGTTCGATGAAATGCCCGAGCCACACTTAAGCTTTCTCCTCTCGAAGCTCCTTGTCCAAAGTCCATTTTCCTCTAGATTTGTCTAGGTTTGGCGGTCCGTCCTGTCCCGTCCCCGTCCTCACCATCGTCGATCGCCCGCACCGATCTCGTCGCCGACACCACCATGGTGAGCCTCTTGATCTTATCTTCTTTCTAAAAGAAAAAAAGTTCTTACTTATATGATTTAGATAGATACTTGTGTAATTTTCTTACTTTATTATTGTTTGTTATTATATAGTGCGATGGTTTTGTTATCCGCCTCCGTCGGCCCTCGTCATGTCTATGATTCGGATGTGGTATATATTATCTTTTATAACTATTTGGTTCATTTAGTGTTTATGACAATTATGCCGACCAACATGACACAGTGTTGACACCAAATTTTGGCACGGCCAAGAACACAATTAAGATGACCTCAAATGGAAAAGCTCGCAAAGTGAGAAATTTCGGTATTGTCAAAAGAAGAAACTTTGATATTTGTGCCACAGCCATCCGATCTCAACTCTAAGGCCGAAGTTATGTCCAAAGTACTGAGATTTTGTATTCAGAACACTATTTGGCTGATCACGCCCCCAGGCATGCCTCGTATTGAAACATGACCTACACGAATTATCTTCGTCTCGTCGAAATGATCGATTTTGATATAAAAATCTTCTCAATCCAAGTTCGTATGCAAAAGTTAGAGCTATCGGAATACAGCCCTGTCAGGAGGCGAAATATGGCGCGCCCCACCACACGCCATGTCTAATGGGTAGCGCGAGCAAACAAATGCTCTGCGCGAGCTATTTGACCCTTAATATGACCTCTGATCAAAAACCATTCAACATGAAAGTTGTTTGTCTCGTCGACATGGTCAAGATTGCTTTTGGACTCGTTTCCATCTGAGGTCGTTTACCACCACAGAAAAGACCCGCAAGGTGCAGCCAGTTTAAACCGAACAGTTTTGGAAAGTTCGGACAAAACCAATCCGAATTTGACTAGGGTTTTGGACGTGAATCCAAGACTTTTCCTTGCACGGGAATTCCAGCCGCCTCTTATATACCTAAGGGGTGACGGCCGATTGAACAACACACAATCGAACAAATCATCTACCACTTTTTACATTTACTTTTATCTCTCTCCCTTGTTCTTCTTCTTCCTCGTTCTTCGTCCGTTCTTCTTCATTGCAGGGCGGCGAATGTAACATCCCAAATTTTCAATTTGGAATGTTATACATTAAATCATCATGCATTACATATTTTCTTGCATTTGCCGATCCTAGAAATTTCACGCAAATCAAGGACCCTCGGAGAGAGTTGGAGATTTCGAAATTTTCATATTTGAGTTTCCTCGAATTATGAAAAGAGGATCATTTGGTTTTATTTATTTCATCTTCAAATAATTTTCCAATATCAAAAATATGAGAGGGAATAATATGACTTTCCCAAAAATTAGGAAAAATGAAGATTTAATAAATAAATCAAATTCTGGATTTTCTCGGAGTTTATTTGCCTTAGGGAAAAATGCGTGTTTTCAAAAATTGCATTTTTTGGCCTCGAGTAAAAGTTCATTTTGTTCGACTCATTTTAGGAGTCGGGGAAAATTTACTTTGTATTTTTGGAGTTCGTTTAGGTTTTATTTTATTCGTTTTTTGCGCGCGTTATTTATAAAAAAAACCGCAGCGTCCGACTGGGCCAAGGGCCCAGCCGAGCCGGCCCAGCCGCGCCCCCTCCCACGAGCGCGTGCCCGCGCGCAGCCGCGCCGCCGCC
>NC_057807.1:164401396-164453128 GCF_018294505.1 Triticum aestivum | reverse complement strand
GCCGCCGCGATGCCGTCGCCCCGCCGCCTAGCCGCCACCCCGCCGGAGCCCCGCCTCGTCGAGGTAGCCGCGCCGCGCCACCCTCCCCTCGGTTCGATTTAAAAAAAACCGTTCCGGTTTTCTTTTTTGTCGTTTCGGTTTTTTTAAAAACCCTAGATCGGTTTTTATTTCCGGTTTTGTTGTTTAGTGAGCGTTCGCCGGACCGTTCGTCTTAACGAACGTGATCACCGGTTATCCCCGGTTAACGAACGTCCGTTCGTTTAACCGTTCGTCGTTTTTCTTTTAATCGGATTTATTCCGCTATTTTCTGATCGCGATTTCAGATCCGATCTTCGTTCTAATTTATCTTCTTGCTCGTTTATCGGAATCAAGTGATTCAAGCGCGTGGAGTTTCGTTTCGTAACCGTCGTTCCGACTAATCAACTTAAACAAAGTTTTGCTACTGTAAAATTTGACCTACTTTCAATTTGCTAGAACCGAGCTATTTTCTTTTCGCCGTTTGACCTTCGTTGCTTTATTTGATTTGATTCTTTTGCCACCAGGGTTCTTAAGTTGAACTTTCTGGTTAGATCTTTTATTCGAGATTTACCTGTGCATTAGATGAGTACTTATTGTATGCTTGTTGTCTGTCTGCGATAGATCACTCGGAGTGCGCCGCTTGTTACTTCGAATCTCTAGGTTTCGCGGATCATCAGCAAGGCAAGTAACACTTGATCATATCTTTTCTACTACCCAGTTTTTATGCATTAGATCAATCCTCAAACATTGCATGATTAGGATCTAATTAAATTGTGGGATGGGAAGTAGATGAGGTAGTACCTATTACCTGTATTACTTATGAAACCTTTGGGGAGTTACTTCTGCGTTTGCTTATTATGCCATGCTATGCTAGTAGACGTGGATTGGGTGAGTGAATATCCATGACAGATGTGAGATTGTTAATTAATGGTTTATCTAAGGTGGCAACTTAAATACACATCTGGGTGGATTAAGGCACTTGGGGTATCCAGTGATTGCCTGTTTTTTTTTTGGAAATCCCGGGGTTACCGTGTGATTTTCCTATGGACCGCCACCCAGGCTCAAAGGGATCATAAGATAATTCATGCTAGTAACTTCCGTGTGCAGCCACAAGCCATTATGGGCTCTGGCATAGTTGACTAAGTCGTGCAAACTCTTATAGTGGTAGACTAGCAGATGTAGGGGATGTAGGTGTACCGGTCTACCCATCGTAAGGTGCTAGCGCTTCTGAAAGACTATGTCTCGGTCATCCGTTTCTCAAACACCATGTAGTGCGAGAAACCAAACGGAGGCGATCGAGTCTTGTGGGGAAAAGTGCGCAAACCTCTGCAGAGTGTACAAACTAATCATGATTAGTCGTGTCCCCGGTCATGGACATCTTGAGTATCTAGTACTTGAATATCATGTGAATCTCAACATGTTACTCTAAATCTACTATTATTGGGTTTGTTAATGATTGCTTTTAATTGGGATTGAGGATGTTGTCAACCATCCTCAATGCTTAACAACCACCATGATAGTTAAATAAATTTATTCCTTTGCAGTAGGGAAAAATTGGCTTTATGCAAAACTGTAACCATAGAGCTTTTCCCCCAGCCATATATGCATATAGAATAGGCTTGTCATTCATTATTCTCTATGTGTTACATTGCCAGCATATTCCATGTGCTGACCCGTTTTCGGGCTGCAACTTTCATGTTGCAGACTTTTCAGACGACAAGTAAGGTGATTTTAGGTCGTGGTTCTATACTCAGTGATGCCGTTGCAGTTGATGGACTCACTTATCTTCCAAGTCTTCCGCTGTTATCGTTATTAGATGGCCTTAAGCCATGATTATTGTAATAAGTCCTCTTTTGGGACATCGATGTAATAAGTGTGTGATTGCTACTCTGTTATAAATCCTTCGAAGTACTGTGTGGTGTCAGCATTACTGATCCAGGGATGACACCTGAGCACAGAGACTTGACCATCTGAGGTCGGGTCGCTACAGCGAACCTCGAGGCCCTAGGAGCGATTAGGTCGACCTAGGGCAGCCCATAGCCGCCGTGCACCCTGACGGGTCCCTCCCGGGTGTATGGGGTTTCGGGTCCTCAAAAGCGCCCACCGGATTGCTTGCATACTGCGCTTTCGGATGGGTCTCCTTCGACGTGAGCTGCGGTGCATCACCCCTGGCATCAAGGATACACGGTGACGTGTTCGTGTGTGAACACATATTTTTTTATCTAGGAGGTATGTGAACCAGAAATTCCAACCGACCCTATTGTCGAGAGGTTAAATTTAGTTGAAGAAGAAAACAATTACTTGAAGGAAAAATTGAAAAAAAAATGAGGAGCAGAAGATGATATTGGAGTTGCATGTTGCAGATGTCATCGATAATCACAAGATCGAGATGGATGAAATGCGCTTGAAGATTAGAAAGATTAGAAAATATGTCATTCATACTGAGGCTTGGTATCATTATGTCGTTGGATCAATTGTTACCTTAGTTGCGATTATGATCACATTTGTTGTTGCATTGAAATGTTTTACGTAGTTTCAATGTATGGTTTGATTAGATGCTCTGTAGAGCTATATGTTGTTCAGTGAGAATTATCTATGTACTTTGGTTTTAATGTGATGATGAACTTCTATTAATTTGGTCACTTGTCTATTCATGATGTACGCAGATGAACCGACAATGGATGTACGGTAACATACGCACCTCCGAGTACATTAAGGGCGTGAATAATTTTCTCGCGGTGGCTGAGGCAAACAAGAAGAATGGTTTTATGTGTTGTCCATGCCCTATATGTGGGAATACATGTCTTACTCTGAATCGGAAACCCTTCATGCCCACCTGCTTTATAAGGGTTTCATGCCACACTATAATGTTTGGACCAAGCTCGGAGAAAGAGGGGTTATGATGGAAGACAACAAAGAAGAGGACGATGACAACTATGCGCCCCCTGAATATGGTGATGCTGCAACGGGGGAAGCTGAAGATCAAGAGGAACTAGATGATGTGCCCGATGATGATCTTCGCCGGGCCATTGTTGATGCAAAGAGACAGTGCGAAAGTGTAAAGGAGAAGCTGAAGTTCGATCGCATGTTAGAGGATCACAAAAAGGGTTGTACCTCAATTGCGAAGATGGCAACACAAGCTCAGAACCGCACTGGAATTGCTGCAGTAGAAGGCAGAGAATGATGTACCTGACAAAGGATTTGAGTAGCTACTAAAAATATTGAAGAAGAAGCTTCCAAAGGATAACGAATTGCCCGACAGTACATACGCATCAAAGAAGGTTGTATGCCCTCTAGGATTGGAGGTGCAGAAGATACATGCATGTCCTAATGACTGCATCCTCTACCATGGTGCATACGAGGATTTGAACGCATGCCCGGTATGCGGTGCATTGCGGTATAAGATCAGACGAGATGACCCTAGTGATGTTGAAGGCGAGCACCCCAGGAAGAGGGTTCGTGCCAAGGTGATGTGGTATGCTCCTATAATACCACGGTTGAAACGTCTGTTCAGAAACAAAGAGCATGCCAAGTTGATGCCATGGCAGAGAGAGGACCATAAGAAAGACAGGAAGTTGAGAGCACCCGCTGACGGGTCGCTACTACCTCTTGAGCACTGCATTGGTTTTCCCTTGAAGAGGAAAGGGTGATGCAGCAAAGTAGCGTAAGTATTTCCCTCGGTTTTTGAGAACCAGGGTATCAATCCAGTAGGAGGCTCCTCAAAAGTCCCTCGTACCTACACAAACAAACAAGAACCTCGCAACCAATGTGATAAATGGGTTGTCAATCCCTTCACGGTAACTTGCGAAAGTGAGATCTGATAGAGATAATAAGATAAGAAAAATATTTTTGGTATTTTTATGATATAGATTGGAAAGTAAAAGATGCAAATAAAATTAGATGGGAAACTTATATGATAAAAGATATACCCGGGGGCCATAGGTTTCACTAGTGGCTTCTCTCAAGATAGCATAAGTATTACGGTGGGTGAACAAATTACTGTCGAGCAATTGATAGAAAAGTGCATAGTTATGAGAATATCTAGGCATGATCATGTATATAGGCATCGCGTCCGTGACAAGTAGATCGAAACAATTCTGCATCTACTACTATTACTCCACACATCGACCGACTCCTGCCTGCATCTACAGTATTTAGTTCATGAAGAACAGAGTAACGCATTAAGAAAGATGACATGATGTAGAGGGATAAACTCATGCAATATGATATAAACCCCATCTTTTTATCCTCGATGGCAACAATACAATACGTGCCTTGCTGCCCCTGCTGTCACTGGGAAAGGACACCACAAGACTGAACCCAAAGCTAAGCACTTCTCCCATTGCAAGAAAGATCAATCTAGTAGGCCAAACCAAACTGATAATTCGAAGAAACTTGCAAAGATAACCAATCATACATAAAAGAATTCAGAGGAGATTCAAATATTTCTCATAGATAAACTTGATCATAAACCCACAATTCATCATATCTCGACAAACACACCGCAAAAAGAGTTACATCGAATAGATCTCCAAGAAGATCAAGGAGAACTTTGTATTGAGATTCAAAGAGAGAGAAGAAGCCATCTAGCTAATAACTATGGACCCGAAGGTCTGTGGTAAACTACTCACAACTCATCGGAGAGGCCTTGGAGATGATGTAGAGGCCCTCCATGGTCGATTCCCCCTCCGGCGGAGCACCGGCGAAGGCTCCAAGATGGGATCTCGCAGATACAGAAGGTTGCAGCGGTGGAAATAGTTTTTCGTGGTGCTCCTGGATGTTTTCAGGGTACGTGGATATATATAGGAGGAAGAAGTAGGTCGGTTGAGCCACGAGGGGCCCACGAGGGTGGGGGCGTGCCCACCCCCCTAGGGCGCACCGGGCACCCTCGTGGCCACCTTGTTTGCTACTTGACATCCACTCCAAGTCTCCTGGATTGCGTTTGTTCCAAAAAGATCGCTCCCGAAGGTTTCATTCCATTGGGACTCCGTTTGATATTCCTTTTCTTTGAAACACTGAAATAGGCAAAAAACAGCAATTCGGGCTGGGCCTCTGGTTAGTAGGTTAGTCCCAAAAATGATATAAAAGTGTAAAGTAAAGCCCATAAACATCCAAAACGGGTAATATAATAGCATTGAACAATCAAAAATTATAGATACGTTGTAGATGTATCAGTCGCAGTGGAGAAAAATCAAGAGAAAGTACTAGGAGGACTTTGCAGGTGATGCCAGGAACGTTTGGTTAAGCGCGGATGGCATTAATCCTTTTTGGGGAGCAGAGTAGCAATCACAACACCTGGCATGTGACTCTATGTATCTATAACCTTCCTCCTTGGTTGTGCATGAAGCGGAAGTTCATTATGATGCCAGTTCTCATCCAAGGCCCTAAGCAACCCGGCAACGACATTGATGTGTACCTAAGGCCATTAGCTGAAGAGCTTTTACAGCTGTGGAATGGAAATGGTGTACGTGTGTGTGATGAGCACAAACAGGAGGAATTTGACCTACATGCATTGTTGTTTGTAACCATCAATGATTGTCCTGCTCTCAGTAACCTTTCAAGACAGACAAACAAGGGATACGACGCATGCACGCACTATTTAGATGACACCGAAAGTATATACCTGGACAAATGCAGGAAGAATGTGTACCCGGGGCATCGTTGATTTCTTCCGACCAACCATCAATGACGAAAGAAAGGCAAGCATTTCAAAGACAAGGCAGATCACCAGAAGAAGCCCACCATCCGTACTAGTGATCACATACTTGCTATGGTCAATGATTTACCAGTAATCTTTGGAAAGGGTCCCGACGGGCTATCTGTTCCGAATGACGCTGAGGGACGCGCACCCATGTGGAAGAAGAAATCTATATTTTGGGACCTACCCTACTAGAAAGACCTAGAGGTCCGCTCTTCAATCGACGTGATGCACGTGACGAAGAATCTTTGCGTGAACTTGCTAGGCTTCTTGGGCATGTATGGAAAGACAAAAGATACACCAGAGGCACGGGAGGACCAGAAACGTGTGCACGAAAAAGACGGCATGCCTCCAAAGCAATATGAAGGTCCTGCCAGCTACGCTCTTACCAAATAAGAGAAGGAAATCTTCTTTGAATGCCTACTTAGTATGAAGGTCCCGTCTGGCTTCTCATTGATTACAAAGGGAATAATAAATATGCCAGAGAAAAAGTTCCAGAACCTAAAGTCTCATGACTGCCTGTGATTATGACGCAACTGCTTCCGGTTGCATTGAGGGGGCTTCTACCGGAAAACGTTTGATAGCCATTGTGAAGCTATGTTCTTCCTCAATGCAATCTCTTAGAAGGTGATCGATCCAGAAATCCTACCAGGTGAAGGAGTGATGTGGCGCAATGCTTGTTAGTTTCCAGCTAGTGTTCCCACCATCCTTCTCCAATATCATGACGCACGTCCTAGTTCATCTAGTCGACGAGATTGTCATTCTGGGCCCTGTATTTCTACACAATATGTTGTTGGAAATATGCCCTAGAGGCAATAATAAATGTGTTATTATTATATTTCTTTGTTCATGATAATAGTCTTTTATTCATGCTATAACTGTATTATCCGGAAATCGTAATACACGTGTGAATACATAGACCACAATATGTCCCTAGTGAGCCTCTAGTTGACTAGCTCGTTGTGATCAACAGATAGTCATGGTTTCCTGGCTATGGACATTGGATGTCGTTGATAACGGGATCACATCATTAGGAGAATGATGTGATGGACAAGACCCAATCCTAAGCCTAGCACAAAGATCGTGTAGTTCGTATGCTAAAGCTTTTCTAATGTCAAGTATCTTTTCCTTAGACCATGAGATTGTGCAACTCCCGGATACCGTAGGAGGGCTTTGGGTGCACCAAACGTCACAACGTAACTGGGTGGCCATAAAGGTGCATTACAGGTATCTCCGAAAGTGTCTGTTGGGTTGGCACGAATCAAGACTGGGATTTGTCACTCCGTGTAAACGGAGAGGTATCTCTGGGCCCACTCGGTTTGACATCATCAGAATGTGCACAATGTGACCAAGGGGTTGATCACGGGATGATGTGTTGCGGAACGAGTAAAGAGACTTGCCGGTAACGAGATTGAACAAGGTATCGGTATACCGACGATCGAATCTTGGGCAGGTAAAATACCGCTAGACAAAGGGAATTGTATACGGGGTCGATTGAGTCCTTGACATCGTGGTTCATCCGATGAGATCATCGTGGAACATGTAGGAGCCAACATGGATATCCAGATCCCGCTGTTGGTTATTGACCGGAGAACGTCTCGGTCATGTCTGCATGTCTCCCGAACCCGTAGGGTCTACACACTTAAGGTTCGATGACGCTAGGGTTATAAAGGAAGTTTGTATGTGGTTACCAAATGTTGTTCGGAGTCCCGGATGAGATCTCGGACGTCACGAGGAGTTCCGAAATGGTCCGGAGGTAAAGATTTATATATGGGAAGTCCTGTTTTGGTCACCGGAAAAGTTTCGGGTTTTTCCGGTAACGTACCGGGACCACCGGGAGGGTCCCGGGGGTCCACCAAGTGGGGCCACCAACCTTGGAGGGCAGCATGGGCCAAGTGTGGGAGGGGACCAGCCCCAGGTGGGCTGGTGCGCCCCCCCCATAGGGCCCAAGGCGCAAGGGAAGTGGGGAAGGGGGGCAAACCCTAGGGAAGATGGGCCCTAAGGCCCACCCTAGGTGCGCCTCCCCCCTCTCCCCCTTCTGGCCGCACCAGATGCCATCTGGGGGCTGCCTCCACCCTTGGGGAGGGAACCCTAGAGGGGGCGCAGCCCCCTCCCCTCCTCCTATAAATAGTGGGGGTTTTGGGGCTGCCCAACACACGAGAACTTCTCCTCTTGGTGCAGCCCTACCTCTCTCCCTTCTCCTCATATCTCGCGGTGCTTGGCGAAGCCCTGCAGGACTACCACGCTCCTCCATCACCACCACGCCATTGTGCTGCTGTTGGATGGAGTCTTCCTCAACCTCTCCCTCTCTCCTTGCTGGATCAAGGCGTGGGAGACGTCACCGGGCTGTACGTGTGTTGAACGCGGAGGTGCCGTCCGTTCGGCACTAGGATCTCTGGTGATTTGAATCACGACGAGTACGACTCCTTCAACCCCGTTCTCTTGAACGCTTCCGCTTAGCGATCTACAAGGGTATGTAGATGCACTCTCCTTCCCCTCGTTGTTGGTTTCTCCATAGATAGATCTTGGTGACACGTAGGAAAATTTTGAATTTCTGCTACGTTCCCCAACAGTGGTATCAGAGCTAGGTCTATTGCGTAGATTCTTTGCACGAGTAGAACACAAAGTAGTTGTGGGCGTTGATTTTGTTCAATATGCTTACCGTTACTAGTCCAATCTTGTTTCAACGGTATTGTGGGATGAAGCGGCCCGGACCGACCTTACACGTACTCTTACGTGAGACCGGTTCCACCGATTGACATGCACTTGGTGCATAAGGTGGCTAGCGGGTGCCAGTCTCTCCCACTTTAGTCGGAACGGATTCGATGAAAAGGGTCCTTATGAAGGGTAAATAGCAATTGGCATATCACATTGTCGTTTTGCATAGGTAAGAAACGTTCTTGCTAGAAACCCATAGCAGCCACGTAAAACATGCAAACAACAATTAGAGGACGTCTAACTTGTTTTTGCAGGGTATGCTATGTGATGTGATATGGCCAAGAAGAATGTGATGAATGATATGTGATGTATGAGATTGATCATGTTCTTGTAATAGGATTCACGACTTGCATGTCGATGAGTATGACAACCGGCAGGAGCCATAGGAGTTGTCTTTATTTTTGTATGACCTGCGTGTCATTGAAGAACGCCATGTAAATTACTTTACTTTATTGCTAAACGCGTTAGCCATAGAAGTAGAAGTAGTCGTTGGCGTGACAACTTCATGAAGACACGATGATAGAGATCATGATGATGGAGATCATGGTGTCATGCCGGTGACGATGATGATCATGGAGCCCCAAAGATGGAGATCAAAAGGAGCAAAATGATATTGGCCATATCATGTCACTATTTGATTGCATGTGATGTTTATCATGTTTATGCATCTTGTTTACTTAGAACGACGGTAGTAAATAAGATGATCCCTTACAAAAACTTCAAGAAGTGTTCTCCCCTAACTGTGCACCGTTGCTAAAGTTCGTCGCTTCTAAGCACCACGTGATGATCGGGTGTGATGGATTCTTACGTTCACATACAACGGGTGTAAGACAGATTTACACACGCGAAACACTTAGGGTTAACTTGACGAGCCTAGCATGTACAGACATGGCCTCGGAACACGGAGACCGAAAGGTCGAGCATGAGTCGTATGGTAGATACGATCAACATGAAGATGTTCACCGATGATGACTAGTCCGTCTCACGTGATGATCGAACACGGCCTAGTTGACTCGGATCATGTAATCACTTAGATGACCAGAGGGATGTCTATCTAAGTGGGAGTTCATAAGATGAACTTAATTATCCTGAACATAGTCAAAAGACATTTTGCAAATTATGTCGTAAGCTCACGCTTTAGTTCCACTGTTTAGATATGTTCCTAGAGAAAATATAGTTGAAAGTTGACAGTAGCAATTATGCGATCAGTAGAAAGCTTATGTCCTTAATGCACCGCTCAGTGTGCTGAACCCCAAACGTCGTTTGTGGATGTTGCGAACATCAGACATACACGTTTTGATAACTACGTGATAGTTCAGTTAAATGGTTTAAGTAGAGGCACCAAAGACATTTTCGAAACGTTGCGGAACATATGAGATGTTTCGAGGGCTGAAATTGGGATTTTAGGCTCGTGCCCACGTCAAGAGGTATAAGACCTCCGACAATTTTCTTAACCTGCAAACTAAGGGAGAAAAGCTCAATTGTTGAGCTTGTGCTCAGATTGTCTGAGTGCAACAATCACTTGAATCGAGTGGGAGTTGATCTTCCAGATGAGATAGTGATGTTTCTCCAAAGTCATTACCACCAAGCTTCTAGAGCTTTGTGATGAACTATAACAAATCAGGGATAGATATGATGATCCTTGAGATATTCATGATGTTTGACACCGCGAAAGTAGAAATCAAGAAGGAGCATCAATTGTTGATGGTTGGTGAAACCACTAGTTTCAAGAAGGGCAAGGGCAAGAAGGGATACATCATGAAACGGCAAATCAGCTGCTGCTCTAGTGAAGAAACCCAAGGTTGAACCCAAACACGAGACTAAGTGCTTCTGTGATAAGGGGAATAGTCACTAGAGCGGAATTACCCTAGATACTTGGTAGATGAGAAGGCTGGCAAGGTCGATAGAATTATATTGGATATACATTATGTTAATGTGTACTTTACTAGTACTCCTAGTAGCACCAGGGTATTAGATACCGGTTCGGTTGCTAAGTGTTAGTAACTCAAAATAAAAGCTACGGAATAAAAGGAGACTAGCTAAAGGTGAGCTGACGATATGTGTTGGAAGTGTTTCCAAGTTTGATGTGATCAAACATCGCACACTCCCTCTACCATCAAGATTATTATTAAACCTGAATAACTGTCATTGTGTGTTTGCGTTGAGCATAGACATGATTGGATTATGTCTATCGCAATACGGTTATTCATTTAAAGAGAATAATGGTTACTCTATTTATTTGAATAATACCTTCAATGGTCTTGCACCTAAAGGAATGGTTTATTGAATCTCGATCGTAGTGATACACATTTTCATGCCAAAAGATATAAGATAGTAATGATAGTACCACTTACTTGTGGCACTGCCATGTAAGTCATAATGGTATAAAACGCATGAAGAAGCTCCATATTGATGGATCTTTGGACTCACTCGTTTTTGAAAAGTTTGAGACATGCGAACCATGTCTATTGGTGTATACGCATGAAGAAACTCCATGCAGATGGATCGTTTGGACTCACTTGATTTTGAATCGCTTGAGATATGCAAATCATACCACATGGGCAAGATGACTGAAAAGCCTCGTTTTCAGTAAAATGGAACAAGATAGCAACTTGTTGGAAGCAACACATTTTGATGTGTGCAGTCCAATGAGTGCTGAGGCATGCAGTGAATATCGTTATGTTCTTACTTCACAGATGATTCGAGTAGATGTTGAGAATATTTACTTGATGAAACACAAGTCTGAATTATTGAATGGTTCAAGTAATTTCAGAGTGAAGTAGAAGATCATTGTGACAAGAGGATAAATTGTCTATGATATGATCATAGAGATGAATATCTGAGTTACGAGCTTTGGCACGCAATTAAGACATTGTGGAAATTGTTTCACAATTAATAGCACCTGGAACACCATAGTGTGATGGTGTGTCCGAACATCATAGTTGCATCCTATTGGATATGGTGCGTACCATGATGTCTCTTATCGAATTACCACTATCGTTCATGGGTTAGGCATTAGAGACAACCGCACTCACTTTAACAGGGTACCACATAATTCCGTTGAGATGACACCGTATGAATTATGGTTTAGAGAAACCTAAGTTGTCGTTTCTTGAAAGTTTGGGGCTGCGACGCTTATGTGAAAAAGTTTCAGGTTGATAAGCTCGAACCCAAAGCGGATAAAATACATCTTCATAGGACACCCAAAATAGTTGGTTATACCTCCTAATTCAGATCCGAAAGCAATATGGATTGTTTCTTGAATCAGGGCCTTTCTTGAGGAAAGGTTTCTCTCGAAAGAGTTGAGTGGGAGGATGGTGGAGACTTGATGAGGTTATTGAACCGTCACTTCAACTAGTGTGTAGCAGGGCATAGGAAGTTGTTCCTGTGGCACCTACACCAATTGAAGTAGAATCTTATGATAGTGATCGTGAAGTTTTGGATCAAGTCACTACCGTACCTCGTAGGGTGACAAGGATGCGTACCACTTCAGAGTGGTACAGTAGTCCTGTCTTGAAGGTCATGTTGCTAGACAACAATGAACCTACGAGCTATGGAGAAGCAATGGTGGGCCCAAATTCCGACAAATGGTTAGAAGCCATGAAATCCGAGATAGGATCCATGTATCATAACAAAGCATGGACTTTGGTGGACTTGCCCAATGATCGGCAAGCCATTGAGATAAATGGATCTTTAAGAAGAAGACGAACGTGGACGGTAATGTCACCATCCATGAAGCTCGACTTGTGGCGAAGAGTTTTTCACAAGTTCAAGGAGTTGACTACGATGAGATTTTCTCATCCGTAGCGATGCTTAAAGTCCGTCGGGATCACGTTAGCACAAGCTGCATTTATGAAATCAGGCAGATGGATGTCAAAACGAGTTTCCTTACCAGTCATAAGGAAAGGTTGTATGCGATATAATCAGAAAGGTTTTGTCGATCCTAAGGATGCTAAAAGGTATGCTGGCTCCAGCGATCCTTCTAAGGACTGGAGTAAGCATCTCGGAGTTGGAATGTATGCTTTGATAAGATGATCAAAGATTTTGGGTCTATACAAAGTTTATGAGAAACTTGTATTTCCAAATAAGTGAGTGGGAGCACTATAGAATTTCTGATGAGTATATGTTGTTGACATGTTGATGATCAGAAACGATTTTCTAGAAAGCATATAGGGTTATTTGAAAGGTGTTTTTCAATAGAAAACCTGGATTAAGCTACTTGAACATTGAGCATCAAGATCTATAAGGTTAGATCAAAATGCTCAATAATACTTTCAAATAAGCACATACCTTGACATGATCTTGAAGGTGTTCAAGATGGATCAGTCAAAGAAGAAGTTCTTGCCTGAGTTGTAAGGTACAAAGTTAAGACTTAAAGCTCGACCTCGGCAGAAAAGAGAGAAAGGACGAAGGTCGTCCCCTATGCTTTAGAGTAGGCTCTACAGTATGCTATGCTAAGTACCGCACCTGATGTGTGCCTTGCCACATGTCTGGCAAGAGAGTACAAAGGTGATCAAGGAGTGGATCATCAGATAGCGTTCAAAGTTATCCTTAGAGGAATAAGGATATGTTTCTCGATTATGGAGGTGATAAAGAGTTCGGCGTAAAGGGTTACGTTGATGCAAGCTTTAACACCTATCTGAATGACTCTGAGTAGCAAACCAGATACGTATAGTGGAGCAACCATTTGGAATAGCTCCAAGTGGAGCGTGGAAGCAGCATTTACAATATGACCTAGAAATTTGTGAAGTACATATGGATCTGAATGTTACTGATCCGTTGACTAAAACCTCTCTCACAAGCAGAACATGATCAAACCCCAGAACTCATTGAGTCTTAATCACATAATGATGTGAACTAGTTTAATGACACTAGTAAACTCTTTGGATGTTGGTCACATGGTGATGTGACCTGTCAGTGTTAATCACATGGTGATGTGAACTAGATTATTGACTCTAGTGCAAGTGGGAGACTGTTGGAAATATGCCCTAGAGGCAATAATAAAAGTGTTATTATTATATTTCTTTGTTCATGATAATAGTCTTTTATTCATGCTATAACTGTATTATCCGGAAATCGTAATACACGTGTGAATACATAGACCACAATATGTCCCTAGTGAGCCTCTAGTTGACTAGCTCGTTGTGATCAACAGATAGTCATGGTTTCCTGGCTATGGACATTGGATGTCGTTGATAACGGGATCACATCATTAGGAGAATGATGTGATGGACAAGACCCAATCCTAAGCCTAGCACAAAGATCGTGTAGTTCGTATGCTAAAGCTTTTCTAATGTCAAGTATCTTTTCCTTAGACCATGAGATTGTGCAACTCCCGGATACCGTAGGAGTGCTTTGGGTGTACCAAACGTCACAACGTAACTGGGTGGCTATAAAGGTGCATTACAGGTATCTCCGAAAGTGTCTGTTGGGTTGGCACGAATCGAGACTGGGATTTGTCACTCTGTGTAAACGGAGAGATATCTTTGGGCCCACTCGGTAGGACATCATCATAATGTGCACAATGTGACCAAGGGGTTGATCACGGGATGATGTGTTGCGGAACGAGTAAAGAGACTTGCCGGTAACGAGGTTGAACAAGGTATCGGTATACCGACGATCGAATCTCGGGCAGGTAAAATACCGCTAGACAAAGGGAATTGTATACGGGATCGATTGAGTCCTTGACATCGTGGTTCATCCGATGAGATCATCGTGGAACATGTAGGAGCCAACATGGGTATCCAGATCCCGCTGTTGGTTATTGACCGGAGAATGTCTCGGTCATGTCTGCATGTCTCCCGAACCCGTAGGGTCTACACACTTAAGGTTCGATGACGCTAGGGTTATAAAGGAAGTTTGTATGTGGTTAACGAATGTTGTTCGGAGTCCCGGATGAGATCCCGGACATCACGAGGAGTTCCGGAATGGTCCGGAGGTAAAGATTTATATATGGGAAGTCCTGTTTTGGTCACCGGAAAAGTTTCGGGTTTTTCCAGTAACGTACCGGGACCACCGGGAGGGTCCCGGGGGTCCACCAAATGGGGCCACCAACCTTGGAGGGCAGCATGGGCCAAGTGTGGGAGGGGACCAGCCCCAGGTGGGCTAGTGCGCCCCCCCCCCCCCACAGGGCCCAAGGCGCAAGGGAAGTGGGGAAGGGGGGCAAACCCTAGGGCAGATGGGCCCTAAGGCCCACCCTAGGTGCGCCTCCCCCCTCTCCCCCTTCTGGCCGCACCAAATGCCATCTAGGGGCTGCTGCCACCCTTGGGGAGGGAACCCTAGAGGGGGCGCAGCCCCCTCCCCTCCTCCTATAAATAGTGGGGGTTTTGGGGCTGCCCAATACACGAAAACTTCTCCTCTTGGTGCAGCCCTACCTCTCTCCCTTCTCCTCATATCTCGCGGTGCTTGGCGAAGCCCTGCAGGACTACCACGCTCCTCCATCACCACCACGCCGTTGTGCTGCTGTTGGATGGAGTCTTCCTCAACCTCTCCCTCTCTCCTTGCTGGATCAAGGCGTGGGAGACGTCATCGGGCTGTACGTGTGTTGAACGCGGAGGTGCCGTCTGTTCGGCACTAGGATCTCCGGTGATTTGAATCACGACGAGTACGACTCCTTCAACCTCGTTCTCTTGAACGCTTCCGCTTAGCGATCTACAAGGGTATGTAGATGCACTCTCCTTCCCCTCGTTGTTGGTTTCTCCATAGATAGATCTTGGTGACACATAGGAAAATTTTGAATTTCTGCTACATTCCCCAACATATGTTCCCCTTTTGAGGGGTTCATGGGAGTCCTAAAGAAATATGTCTGTAACCGCGCTAGGCCAGAAGGAAGCATCTCCATGGGCCATCAAACAGAGGATGTCATTGGGTTTTGTGTTGACTTCATTCCTGACCTTAAGAAGATTGGTCTCCCTCAATCGCAGTATGAGGGGAGACTGAGTGGAAAAGCCACACTAGGATGAGCTGTACTGATTGGTCAAGGGACCATCTTCGACTGTATTGACTTACAAAGGGTACGAGATAAATGGGAACACATTTTACACTATTGCCCAAGATAAAAAGAGCACAACCAAAACAACGGTGTCCGCTTTGATGCAGCAACCAAGAGGGGAAAGGACACTGAGGGACTACTGGATTATGGGGTCCTCGGGCATCCGGCCTATTAACATGGGCCGGACTAATGGGTTGTGAAGATACAAGACCGAAGACTCTCACCTGTGTCCGGATGGGACTCTCCTTGGCGTGGAAGGCAAGCTTGGCGTCCGGATATGAATATTCATTTCTCTGTAACTAACTTTGTATAACCCTAGTCCCCTCTGGTGTCTATATAAACTGGGGGGTTTAGTCTGTAGAGGCAATCATAATCACATAGGCTAGACTTCTAGGGTTTTAGCCATCACGATCTCGTGGTAGATCAACTCTTGTAATATTCTGATATGTCTCCAACGTATCTATAATTTATGGAGCATTCATGCTATTTTATTATCTGTTTTGAATGTTTACGGGCTTTATTATACACTTTTATATTACTTTTGGGACTAACCTATTAACCGGAGGCCCAGCCCATATTGTTGTTTTCTTGCCTATTTTAGTGTTTCGAAGAAAAGGAATATCAAACGGAGTCCAAACGGAATGAAACCTTCGGGAGCATGATTTTTCGAACGAACGTGATCCAGGAAACTTGGAGTTGAAGTAAAGGAAGCTTCGAGGTGGCCACGAGGGTGGGCCCCCCCTACTGGGCGCGCCCCCTGTCTCATGGGCCCCTCGAGCCTCCCCCGACCGACTTCTTTCGCCTATATATTCCCATATACCCTAAAAACATCAAAGGATAATATAGATTGGGAGTTCCGCCACCACAAACCTCTGTAGCCACCAAAAACCTCTCGGGAGCCCGTTCCGGCACCCTGCCGGAGGGGGAATCCCTCACCAGTGGCCATCTTAATCATCCCGGTGCTCTCCATGACGAGGAGGGAGTAGTTCACCCTCGGGGCTTAGGGTATGTACTAGTAGCTATGTGTTTGATCTCTCTCTCTCTCTCTCTCTCATGTTCTCTCTATCGCACGATCTTGATGTATCGCGAGCTTTGCTATTATAGTTGGATCTTATGATGTTTCTCCCCCTCTACTCTCTTGTGATCAATTGAGTTTTCCTCTTGAAGTTATATTGTCGGATTGAGTCTTTAAGGATTTGAGAAAACTTGATGTATCTCTTGTCATGCTTATCTGTGGTGACATTGGGATATTCACATGATCCACTTGATGTATGTTTTGGTGATCAACTTGCGGGTTCCGCCCATGAACCTATGCATAGGGGTTGGCACACGTTTTCTCTTGACTCTCCGGTAGAAACTTTGGGGCACTCTTTGAAGTACTTTGTGTTGGTTGAATAGATGAATCTGAGATTGTGTGATGCATATCATATAATCATGCCCACGGATACTTGAGGTGACAATGGAGTATCTAGGTGACATTAGGGTTTTGGTTGATTTGTGTCTTAAGGTGTTATTCTAGTATGAACTCTATGATAGATTGAACGGAAAGAATAGCTTCATGCTATTTTACTACGGACTCTTGAATAGATAGAACACAAAGGATAACTTTGAGGTGGTTTCGTACCCTACCATAATCTCTTCTTTTGTTCTCCGCTATTAGTGGCTTTGGAGTGACTCTTTGTTGCATGTTGAGGGATAGTTATATTATCCAATCATGTTATTATTGTTGATAGAACTTGCACTAGTGAAATTATGAACCCTATGCCTTGTTTCCTACCATTGCAATACCATTTACGCTCACTTTTATCATTAGTTACCTTGCTGTTTTTATATTTTCAGATTACAAATACCTATATCTACCATCCATATTGCACTTGTCTCACCATCTCTTTGCCGATCTAGTGCACCTATACAATTCACCATTGTATTGGGTGTGTTGGGGACACAAGAGACTCTTTGTTATTTGGTTGCAGGGTTGCTTGAGAGAGACCATCTTCATCCTACACCTCCCAAGGATTGATAAACCTTAGGTCATCCACTTGAGGGAAATTTTCTAATGTCCTACAAACCTCTGCACTTGGAGGCCCAACAACGTCTACAAGAAGAAGGTTGTGTAGTAGACATCAAGCTCTTTTCTGGCGCCGTTGCCGGGGAGGTGAGTGCTTGAAGGTATATCTTTAGATCTTGCAATCGAATCTTTTTGTTTCTTGTTTTGTCACTAGTTTAGTTTATAAAAGAAAACTACAAAAAAATGAAATTGAGTTTGCCTATTACGCTTTATCTTTTTAATATATTTCGTGAGAATGATAGTAAGGAAAATTGTGCTCAATTTCTAGAAGAAGAATGCATTAGAATGTTTGGTACTAGATCTTTGTATGATGAGCATGATTGCAATGTTGTTAGTATGAATTCCTTGAATATCCATGATGCTAATGATATGCAAAGCCACAAGCTTGGGGAAGCTATGTTTGATGAAGATGATATTTTTTGTCCCCCAAGTTTTGATGAGAATATTTATTATGATGATAGCATGCCTCCTATTTATGATGATTATATTGATGAAAGTGGATTTGGAGAGGTCATGACTTTATTTAGTGATGAATCCACTATTTCGGAAGAGGTTCCAATTGCTTATGAGAACAAAGTTGCTATCTATGATGATTATTGCGATGACTTGTATTCTATTAAGAATAATGATAACCATGAAAATTTTCATCATGATTTTAGTTTTCAATTGGATTATGCCTCACATGATAATTATTTTGTTGAGTTTGCTCCCACTACTATTCATGAGAAGAAATTTGCTTATGTGGAGAGTAGTAAATTTTCTATGCTTGTAGGTCATGAAAGGAATGCTTTATGTGCTAGTTATATTGTTGAATTCATTCATGATGCTACTGAAAATTATTATGAGGGAGGAATATATGCTTGTAGGAATTGCAAAAATATCAAGTTTCCTCTCTATGTGCTTAAAGTTTTAAAATTATGCTTGTTTTGCCTTCCTATGCTAGTTCATTATTGTTCCCATAAGTTGTTTGCTCACAAAATCCCTATGCATAGGAAGTGGGTTAGACTTAAATGTGCTAGTCATATGCTTCATGATGCTCTCTTTATGTTTCAATTCTTATCTTTTATGTGAGCATCATTGTCATTATCATGCCTAGCTAGAAAGGCATTAAAGAAAAGCACTTGTTGGGAGACAACCCAATATTTTACCTTTACTATTTTTGTGTGTCCACATGATTATTCTACTTTAGTAATCATGTTTTAAAGCTTTTGTTTCAATAAAGTGCCAAGTAAGACCTTTAGGATAGCTTACGGTGATAGTTGTGTTGATCCTGCTGAAAATCAGAAACTTTTGCACACAGTAAATTAGTTTTGATAATTCACAGAAACGTGCTTTTGATCTTATTCTTTTTGCTATGGATTGGTAAACAAATTTCTCAGGCCTTCCTAATTTTGTAGGATTTTTGGAGTTCCAGAAGTATACGTTTGATACAGATTACAACAGACTGTTCTGTTTTTGACAGATTCTTTTTTTCTTTGTGTCGTTTGCTTATTTTGATGAACCTATGAGTAGTATCGGAGGGTATGAACCATAGAGAAGTTGGAATACAGTAGATATTACACCAATATGAATTTAGAATGAGTTCATTATGGTACCTAAGTGGTGGTTTTATTTTCTTATACTAATGGAGCTTACGAGTTTTCTGTTGAGTTTTGTGTTGTGAAGTTTTCAAGTTTTGGGTAAAGATTCGATGGAGTATGGAATAAGGAGTGGCAAGAGCCTAAGATTGGGGATGACCAAGGCACCCCAAGGTAATATTCAAGGACCACCAAGAGCCTAAGCTTGGGGATGCCCCCGGATGGCATCCCCTCTTTCGTCTTCGTTCATCGGTAACTTTACTTGGAGCTATATTTTTATTCACCACATGATATGTATTTTGCTTGGAGCGTCATTTTATTTTGTTAGTATTTGGTTGCTGTTATTTAGAATAATGTTTTGCCTCTTTATTTTCAATAAAAATGTCAAGGATAGCCTTTACTATGCTTATTTTGCTAGTATACATGTTGCTGTTTGAAAACAGAAAGTTTACCGCTGTTGCAAAAATTCCCTAGAAAAGTCAGGGAATGGTATAATATTGAAACTTTTTGCATAATGAGCTCTGATAAATCTTCTACAGCTTAGTATTTTCTCATAATTTTTGGAGTTAGGGAAGTATTGATACTCTTGCATTCTTTACAGACTGTACTGTTTTGGCAGATTGTTGTTATGTTTGCATTGTTTGCATATGTTTGCTTGTTTAATGATTCTATTTGAGGACAGGAGTATTAAATATGCAGAGGCATTTAGTATGCAATGTTGAATAATAATTTTAGTGATTTGTTACAGTAGAAAATGATAAGGTTTTGCATTGGTTTATACTAACCTATCTCACGAGTTCTTGTTGAGTTTGGTGTGGATGAAGCTTTTGATAAAAAGAGAAACCGTGATATGAGAGGAATTAAGGAGACATAAAAGTTCAAGCTTGGGGATGCCCAAGGCACCCCAGGATAATATTTCAAGAAGTCTCAAGCATCTAAGCTTGGGGATGCCCCATTAGGCATCCCACTTTTCTTCTTCAACAACTATCGGTTAGTATCGGTTGAGCCTAAGTTTTTGCTTCTTCACTTGAGTTGTGCTATCCTTGCAATGTCATTTTATCTTGCTTTGCTTGCTGCTTGAATAAAGTAATTAAGATCTGAAATTCTTTAATGAGAGAGAGTCTTCATATAGTTACATAATTATTTAGCTACTCATTGATCTTCAGTTATATCTTTTTGGAGTAGTTTGTCATTTACTCGTGTACTTCACTTATATCCTATGAGTAAATGGTTGAATGAGTTAAATGTCATAAATTTGAAATTATATATGTCTCATTTTCTTATCCCATGGGGAGTAATGACTTCACATCTAAGAAGTGGAGGTTGTAAATTAATTGAAGGTTAGCAAGCATTGTATTGGTCATTTAAACAATTCATGAAATAATATTGAAGGAAGAGAGATTTCACATATAAATATACTATCCTAGACATCTTTTATAATTGTGAGCACTCATTAAGTATGACATGCTAAAGAGTTGATGTTGGACAAGGAAGACAACGTAATGGGTTATGTTTTCTCACATCTCAGTTAAAGTATATTGTCATGGATCATTCAAACATGTTGAGCTTGCCTTTCCCCCTCATGCTAACCAAAATTCCTTGCACCAAGTAGAGATACTACTTGTGCTTCCAAATATCCTTAAACCCAGTTTTTGCCATGAGTGTCCACCATACCTACCTATATGCGGTATTTACCTGCCATTCCAAGTAAATTTGCATGTGCCAAACTCTAAACCTTCAAATAATAATCTATTTTGTATGCCCGAATCTCTCATGTAGCGACTAGGGGCTGTCAGTATCTTCCATGCTAGGTGGGTTATTCTCAAGATGAGTGTACTCTGCTCATCATGCACGAGAAAAATGGCTGGTAACCGGGATGCCCAGTCCCATGATCAAAAAGATCAAAATCAAATTGAAAATAATTGCAATCAAAACTCCCCAAGGTTTGATGTTAGTTGGAGGCACCCGTTGTTTGGGGTAAGCAAGCCATGGATTGATGATTGTTGGTGGAGGGGGAGTAAAAACTTTTACCATTCTGTTTGGGAACCGCCTATAATGTATGTAGTATGGAAGATATTGGGAACTCTTGGTTGTTATGTTGACAATGAGATCATACCTCTCAAAATTATTTATCTCTATTTCAAAATTGAGCTCTAGCACCTCTGCAAATCCCTGCTTCCCTCTGCGAAGGGCCTATCTTTTACTTTTATGCAAGAGTCAAGGTGATCTTCACCTTTCCCTTTTTCATTTTATCCTTTGGCAAGCACCTCGTGTTGGAAAGATCCTGATATATATATCCAACTGGATGTAAGTTAGCATGAACTATTATTGTTGACATCACCCAAAGGTGAATACGTTGGAAGGCAACACTATAAGCCCCTATCTTTCTTAGTGTCTGATTAAAACTCCATAACCATAAGTATTGCGTGAGTGTTAGCAATCGTAGAAGACTATATGATAGTTGAGTATGTGGAGTTTGCTAAATCAAAGCTCTGACATAGGCCCTTCCTGAAAGTAAGATGAATTGTAATTGTTTGATGACTGAGAATGAAGTTTGCTAGTTTTCAAGAAAGTTTATGGTCTATGCTTTAACATGTGAATAGCTTGTTAATTGATCTTGAGAAGTTTTATGAGATGAACTATTGTTATGACATATAATCATGCTAGAAAAGGTGATTGGAAATACCATTGATCAAACTTGTGCACCTGCTAGCATTCACACTTCATAAATTCTTTCTTTTATCATTTACCTACTCGAGGACGAGCAAGAATTAAGCTTGGGGATGCTGATACGTCTCCAACGTATCTATAATTTATGAAGCATTCATGCTATTTTATTATCTATTTTGAATTTTTATGGGCTTTATTATACACTTTTATATTACTTTTGGGATTAACCTATTAACCGGAGGCCTAGCCCATATTGTTGTTTTCTTGCCTATTTCAGTGTTTCGAAGAAAAGGAATATCAAACGGAGTCCAAACGGAATGAAACCTTCGGGAGCGTGATTTTTGGAACGAACGTGATCCAGGAGACTTAGAGTTGAAGTAAAGGAAGCTTCGAGGTGGCCACGAGGGTGGGGGGCGCCCCCCCCTACTGGGCGCGCCCCCTGTCTCGTGGGCCCCTCGAGCCTCCCCTGACCGACTTCTTTCGCCTATATATTCCCATATACCCTAAAAACATCAAAGGACAAGATAGATCGGGAGTTCCGCCGCCGCAAGCCTCTGTAGCCACCAAAAACCTCTCGGGAGCCCGTTCCGGCACCCTGTCGAAGGGGGAATCCCTCACCGGTGGCCATCTTCATCATCCCGGCGCTCTCCATGACGAGGAGGGAGTAGTTCACCCTCGGGGCTGAGGGTATGTACCAGTAGCTATGTGTTTGATCTCTCTCTCTCTCTCTCGTGTTCTCTCTATGGCATGATCTTGATGTATCGCGAGCTTTGCTATTATAGTTGGATCTTATGATGTTTCTCCCCCTCTACTTTCTTCTGATGAATTGAGTTTTCCTCTTGAAGTTATCTTGTCGGATTGAGTCTTTAAGGATTTGAGAACACTTGATATATGTCTTATCGTCCTTATCTGTGGTGACATTGGGATATTCATGTGATCCACTTGACGTATGTTTTGGTGATCAACTTGCGGGTTCCACCCATGAACCTATGCATAGGGGTTGGCACATTTTTTCATCTTGACTCTTCGGTAGAAACTTTGGGGCACTCTTTGAAGTACTTTGTGTTGGTTGAATAGATGAATCTGAGATTGTGTGATGCATATCGTATAATCATGCCCACAGATACTTGAGGTGACAATGGAGTATCTAGGTGACATTAGGGTTTTGGTTGATTTGTGTCTTAAGGTTTTATTCTAGTATGAACTCTATGATAGATTGAACAGAAAGAATAGCTTCATGTTATTTCACCACGGACTCTTGAATAGATAGAACAGAAAGGATAACTTTGAGGTGGTTTCGCACCCTACCATAATCTCTTCGTTTGTTCTCTGCTATTAGTGGCTTTGGAGTGACTCTTTGTTGCATGTTGAGGGATAGTAATATGATCCAATTATGTTATTATTGTTGAGAGAACTTGCACTAGTGAAAGTATGAACCCTATGCCTTTTTTCCTACCATTGCAATACCGTTTACGCTCACTTTATCATTAGTTACCTTGCTGTTTTTATATTTTCAGATTACAAATACCTATATCTACCATCCAAATTGCACTTGTATCACCATCTCTTCGCCGAACTAGTGCACCTATACAATTCACCATTGTATTGGGTGTGTTGGGGACACAAGAGACTCTTTGTTATTTGGTTTCAGGGTTGCTTGAGAGAGACCATCTTCATCCTACGCCTCCCATGGATTGATAAACCTTAGGTCATCCACTTGAGGGAAATTTGCTACTGTCCTACAAACCTTTGCACTTGGAAGCCCAACAACATCTACAAGAAGAAGGTTGTGTAGTAGACATCATACTCATATTCATCAAGATCAATCAAGCAGGAAGTAGGGTATTACCTCCATAGAGAGGGCTCGAACCTGGGAAAAACATCGTGTCCCCCGCCTCCTCTTACCATCAACCTTAGACGCACAGTTCGGGAGCCCCTAACCGAGATCCGCCGGTTTTGACACCAACATTGGTGCTTTCATTGAGAGTTCCGCTGTGTCATCACCATAAAGTTTGATGGTCAATCATCTACAACAATTCCGTCCAGGGGGTGGTTTTCCTTCCTGGACAGATCTTCGTATTCGGCGGCTTTGCACTACGGGCCAACTCGGTTGGCCATCTAGAGCAGATCGACACCTACGTTCCTGGCCATCAGGTCAGGTTTGGAAGCTTGAATTACGTTGCCGATATCTATGGGGACTTGATCCTCGACGGATTCGAGCTCATGACAGCCGCTCCCTACCACCACGATGAACATGACCTAAATCTTTCATTGGTCCGTGCCAAGGAGACAGCGCCTGTAACTGCTCTGGCCCTAGATCCGGAGTAGACTATGTAGTCCGAGGACGGGAAGCTCAACCCCGCCACGGAAGCTGCAGACTCGTCGGTGTTAGATCCGCACACCGATCCAACCTCGAGCAGGGCATGTGTCACCGAAACCTCAGATTTGTCTTCCGCCACAGGTTCTGAACCGCGTGCATCCGTGCCGAACGAACCCGATCAGGTGTCGATTGTTGAGTTCAGCTTCGCGGACATCTTCCGGCACTCACCTCTAGGCGATGTGCTAAACTCATTAGAAACCCTCTCCTTATCAGGGGACTCTCAGCCGAACTATATTCGATTTGAATTGGAAGCTGATGATGGAGAATTCCGCTTCCCACCCACCACCCACTTCATAGCCACTCTCGAAGACTTAACCGACATGCTCGATTATGACTCCAAAGACATCGACGATATGGACGACGATGCCGGAGAGGAGCAGGCACAAAAACCACTGCTTATAGGGCGCTGGACAACCACCTCCTCATATGACGTATACATGGTGGATACACCCAAAGAGAACAACAATGACAATGAAAAGGATCCAGTCGAGGACAAGCCTCCTGAGATATAGCCAAAGCATCGACATCAGCGGCTCCGCTCTAAACCACGCTGTGGAAAAAACAGCAACACCGGCACAGGATAAAATAATACTCGAGACGATGCCGAAGACAACGAAGACCCCATTGAGCCAACTTCCGAACAGGATGAACGGGAGGATGGGCGAGTCAGCCCTAATGAACAGGCCCCTAACAAAGACTCAGAGGACAGTAATTACCTTCCGCTCTCCAAGGATGAGGCGAGCCTCAGCGACGAAGACTTTATCGTGCCTGAGGAGCCCACCGATCAGGAGCGCTTTAAGCGCTGGCTAATGGCCACTGCAAGGATCCTGAAAAAGAAGCAACAGCAGCTTCAAGCTGATCAAGATCTACTCAATGATAGATGGACTAATGTCTTGGCAGCCGAGGAATACGGCCTCGAGCGCCCAACCAAAAGCTACCCGAAGCGCAAATTGTTACCCCAATTCGATGAAGAGGCGCTGGAGCCCATCCTACCAGTGAATAATGCAGCTGACCGACCACCACGTGGCCGTGACAAAGCGGCAACCCGAGTTGAACACCAGCCCGCACTACCTCACCGTAAAAAATGGAGACACAACAGCTCGGGGATACACATATGACCTGCGGCATGACTTGGAAAATAGAGCAGGTCAGACCATATCGATCTATGGATCATGGGGGTGTGCCCGAATGCGCGACGATGGCCATCCAGCCGGACGTGACAAATATAACCACGCCGGGGCCGAAAATCACAGACGAACTCCATCCGAGCTACGTCACGACTTGTCTCAATATAGAGGCACCGCACACCCCATTTGCTTCACTGATGAAGTAATGGAACATGAATTCCCAGAAGGGTTTAAACCCGTGAACATCGAATCATATGATGGGACAACTGACCCCGTGGTATGGATTGAGGATTTTCTCCTCCATATTCATATGGCCCGCGGTGATGATCTTCATGCCATCAAATACCTCCCGCTAAAACTAAAGGGACCTGCTCGGCACTGGTTGAACAGTTTGCCGAAAACTCAATTGGCAGCTGGGAGGACCTGGAAGACGCCTTCCTCGACAACTTCCAGGGTACATATGTCCGACATCCAGATGTCGACAACTTAAGTCACATAGTTCAACATCCCGGAGAGTCGGCCAGGAAATTCTGGACTAGGTTCTTAACTAAAAAGAACCAGATCGTCGACTGTCCGGATGCCGAAGCCCTAGCGGCCTTTAAACATAGCATCCATGACGAATGGCTCGCCCGACACCTTGGCCAGGAAAAGCCGAAGTCCATGGCAGCCCTCATGATGCTTATGACCCACTTCTGCACGGGCGAAGATAGCTGGCTAGCCGCAGTAATAACAATATAAGCGAACCTGGCACTTCTGAAACCAGAAACAGCAATGGCAAGCCCCAACGCAACAGACACAAGCATCGAAGCAACGGTGACAACATCGAGGACACGGCGGTCAACATCGGATTCGGTGGCTCTATGTCTGGTCAGCGGAAGAAGACATATAAAAGAAACAATCTGGGCTCGTCCAGCTTGGACCGTATACTCGATCGTCCATGTCAAATCCATGGCACTCCTGATAAACCAGCCAATCATACCAACAGAGACTGTTGGGTTTTTAAACAGGCCGGCAAGTTAAATGCCAAGAACAAGGAGAAGGGGTTGCAAAGCGAGGACGATGACAAGGAGCCCCGGCCATCGAACACAGGGGGACAGAAGAAGTTCCCCCCAAGTTAAAACAGTGAACATGATATACGCTACCCATATCCCCAAAAGGGAGCGCAAGCGCGCGCTCAGGGACGTCTACACGATGGAGCCAGTCGCCCCAAAGTTCAACCCATGGTCGTCCTGCCCAATCACCATAGATCTTAGGGACCATCCGACCCATATACGTCATGGCGGCTTAGCCACACTGGTCCTCGACCCACTCATTTATGGATTCCACCTTACGCGAGTCCTCATGGACGGTGGCAGCAGCCTGAACCTGCTCTATCAAGATACAGTGCGCAAAATGGGTATTGATCCCTCAAGGATCAAGCCCACAAAAACCACCTTTAAAGGTGTCATGCCAGGTGTAGAGGCCCACTGTACGGGCTCAATCACACTAGAGGTGGTCTTCGGATCCCCGGACAACTTCCAAAGCGAAGAGTCGATCTTTGATATCGTCCCCTTCTGCAGTGGCTATCACGCACTGCTCGGACGAACCGCATTCGCTCGATTCAATGCAGTGCCACACTACGCTTATCGCAAGCTCAAGATGCCCGGACCACGTGGTGTCATAACAGTCAATGGAAACACGGAACGCTCCCTCCGTACCGAGGAGCACACCGCTGCCCTCGCAGCAGAAGCACAGAGCGGCCTTTTCAAGCAGAACCTTAATTCGGCGGCCAAGCTCCCAGACACTGTCAAACGAGTCCGAACTACTCTGCAACAGGATAGTTCATCTCGTCAAGATCTTGACTAGCAATTCGGCCTCTGTCCCAGTCCCGACCAAATGGCGGCATTCGTACCGTGCGTGCATAACTACGCACTCAAAATACCATGGGCATAGATGGAGGCACAGCTAGATCGTGGTTCATAATACGGTTCAACCTCCCCTGGACCCACATACCTTCACTTTTTCTTTTTTCTTTTCAGGTTTCTTTTTCCCAGGCCTTTCCTGGTAGCCTGATTGTCGGACCTATCAAGGGACGGATACACCAAGACGGCAAGAAGCATTGACGTATAAGGGAATTCCCAGGTGGTCTCCTTAAATGATCGTTATGCCTAATTTAAGGACCCGTGCGCAGCTCTCCCTTGGCCGTGGCATGTTAAATAGCCCTGTTGCTTATCGCACTACTTGTACAAATACGTTTTGACGTATTAATCAAACTATAATGGAAAATAGTTAGCGGCCCGATTCCTGCGGCATTAGCCTATTACTTCATTTTATTTTTGATATTATTATCAGTTGCACCCGTACACTCTAGTACGCCTTAATTCGCCAGGGGCTTCATTACGCCCCATAATACGGCAACAAAGTCCGAACACTTTTTTACAGTATAGTTTGGCACCCCGAACTTATAACATTATATGCATCGGCTCCGAATCATGTCTTTGGTTAATAGTTGGGTTGCCTGGCTCATGTGCTTACTACCTTACGTTCTACTATATCGGCAAGGGTAATAAACGGAGAACTACTGCAATTGTGTCCTAGTTCATCCGGATGAGCACCTCAGTAGAGAAAGCCGAAAACTGACTATCATGATGCAGCGTGAGCCGGTCAGCTGTTCGAGAGGTTACAAATCTTTTGTGATTTTTTTGGCATTATGCGATGAATCGGTTTATATCCGATCATGTGTTTACAGCACCCCAAGTTCGGACTTACGAACACTAGGGGCCGCGCCTAAATTTTTATTGTCAAACTCCCATGGCTAAGTGAGGGTGATAAAGCCACATAGTCCGGTTGCCTGGTTCGTTGCACTAAACACCTCCTTCAAGGACCAACACTTTGGGATAAAGAGTGTTTAAATCCATCCCGAACACCCCAGTACTGCCTACGTGGGGGCTGAAGCCGACGACTGGCCAACTCTCAGATTTAACAAAACGGATGCACAGGAGGTAAAATTTTAAATAACAGGCATTATACTACATAACGACTCTATTTCATAATACAGGAAGGGACAATATGCATGACTTCATTCAAATATGACGTCTTTTGAACACTGCCCCGCCACAATGCGGGATCCCTCCAAGACATTGTCAAAATACAGCTTGGGCGTGCGGTGCTCCTTGCCCACGGATGGTACCTCGGTCACAAGCTTCGCGGTGTCCATCTTCACCCAATGCATCTTGACTCGGGCGAAGGCCATTCACGTGCCTTCGATGCAGACCAACCGCTTGATAGCATCAAGCCGGGGGCAGGCATTGACCAGCCGCTTCACGAGCCCGAAGTAGCTACTGGGTATGGCTTCGGCAGGCCATAGCCGGATTATTAAATGCTTCATGGCTAGTTTGGCCACCCTATGCAGTTCGACCAGCTATTTTAGCTGATCGCTAAAGAGCACCAGGTGTTCTGGCGCAAGGTAATGCGACTAAGGGAGTCCTGGATTAGGGGGTATCCGGACAGCCGGACTGTGTACAACGTCCGGACTATTGAAGCGTGAAGATACAAGACTCAAGACTTCATCCCGTGTCCGGATGGGACTCTCCTTTGCGTGGAAGACAAGCTTGGCGATCCGGATATTGTATTTCCTTCCTTGTAACCGACTCCATGTAAAGCCTAGCCCTCTCCGGTGTCTATATAAACCGGAGAGGTTGGTCCTTAGAAGGCCGATCACAATTACAATCATACCATCATAGGCTAGCTCTTAGGGTTTAGCCTCTACGATCTTGTGGTAGATCTACTCTTGTACTACCCATATCTTCAATATTAATCAAGCAGGAAGTAGGGTTTTACCTCCATCGAGAGGGCCCGAACCTGGGTAAACATCCGTGTCCCTTACTTCCCGTTACCATCGGCCTAGACGCACAGATCGGGACCCCCTACCCAACATTGGTGCTTTCATTGAGAGTTCCTCTGTGTCGTCGCAACAGGGCTTGATGGCGCCTCCAACGTCAACAACATGGTCCAGGGCGAGACTTTTCTCCCCGGACAGATCTTCGTGTTCGGCGGCTTCGCACTGCGGGCCAATTCGCTTGGCCATCTGGAGCAGATCGACAGCTATACCCCTGGCCACCAGGTCAGGTTCGGAAACTTGAACTACACGGCGGATATTCATGGAGACTTGATCTTCGACGGATTCGGGCCTGCGCCAGGAGCACCGAACAGTCACGATGAGCATGGCTTAGACCCGCTGTCAGACGATGCTCAGGATATCACCCTGGCAGAAGCCTCAGATCTAAATCCGGGGCAGGTTGCGTTGCCTAAGGACGGAGGGCTGGACCTCGCCCCGCAGGCCATACCCTCATCGGCGATGGAGCCAAACATAGGCCTCACTTCTGAGGAAGCCTGTGACTCCGGACCCCCGGATTCGTATCCAGATGTAGGTTCCAGTCCTTGCGTTTCCGAGCCCGCCGAGCCTGGTTGGGCTCCGGTAATGGAGTTCACTGCAGCGGACATCTTTCAGCACTCACCCTTTGGCGACATGCTGAACTCATTAAAAACTCTCCCTTTGACAGAAAATTCTGGGCCGAACTATGTCCGGCTCGAGTGGGAAGCAGGCGACGAAGAAATTCGTTACCCACGCACCACCCACTTCATAGCCATGGTTGATGATCTAACCGACGTGCTTGACTTTGACTTTGAAGGCATCGACGGTATGGACGACGATGTAGGAGAAGATTCAGAATCTATGGGGTACCGGACTTCCGCCTCGTCACACGACATATACATGGTGGATACGCCCAAGGAGGACGACGGTGACATTCCGGAAGATAAAACCCCCGGGCAAAAGTCAAAGCGACGGTGCAGACGCCGTTCCAAGTCCAGCAACTGTCAAAATATCAGCAAGAGCGCCAGAAGGATCGATACTCCGGTCAACCCCGAAGGCAACAACGACCATACGGAACCAGCGATGGAGCTGGACGAACCAGGTCACGCCGAACACAGTTCGGAGCAGACGCCCAAGACAATGATCCAGAGGGACAAGTTCATCAAACCGGCCCAGGACAAGAAGACAGTCCGGACGATGACGCATTCATCATTCTGGAAGAATGCGTGGAACGAGATAACCTCCACAGAAAGCTTATGGCCACAGCGAGAAGTCTCAAGAAGCAGAAGCAACGGCTTAAAGCCGCACAGGAAACACTCAATCGCAGATGGAACAAAGTGCTAGACACTGAAGAAAGATATGGCGACAATCGCCATACAAAGAGATACCCAAAACGCAAGCTACTGCCAGAATTCGACGACGAGGCCGTTCCACCAAAGAGTAACACGACCAGGAGGCCAGACGTACCACTTCATAACCGCAACAAAGCAGCTACCGAAGATGCGCACGATCTACGTGAGCACCTGGATAAGAAAGCTGGCGCAGCTAGGTCCATCTACGGATCTAAAGGACACACCCCGGCGGGGGACTGTGGTTGTCACAACGATTATGTCAATCAAATGCCAGTTCAGAATAAACACCGGACACAACAACAGCCAACAGCATGCCACAGCGCGTCCAGATACAGGGGGGATGCTCACCCCCTATGCTTTACCGAAGAGGTACTGGACCATGAATTCCCACAGGGCTTTAAACTTTTGACCATAGAGGCATATGACGGAACGACAGACCCAGGGGTCTGGATCAAGGATTTTATCCTGCATATTCACATGGCTCGTGGGGATGACCTCCACGCCATCAAATACCTTCCCCTCAAACTAAAGGGACCATCTCGTCACTAGTTGAAAAGCCTCCCCGAAAATTCAATCGGGAGTTGGGAGAAACTCGAAGACGCTTTCAGGGCCAATTTTCAAGGGACTTATGTCCGACCTCCGGATGCTGACGATTTAAGTCACATAATCCAACAGCCCGGAGAGTCCGCCCGCAAGCTTTGGAACAGATTCCTCACTAAGAAGAATCAAATTGTCGACTGTCCGGACGCTGAAGCCTTAGCGGCATTCAAACACAGCATCCGCGACGAGTGGCTCGCCAGACACCTCGGCCAAGAAAAGCCAAGGACAATGGCAGCCTTAACAAGCCTTATGACCCGCTTTTGCGCGGGTGAAGATAGCTGGCTAGCCCGTAAAGGCACCAGCGACCCCAGCACATCCAGAATAAGGGATGGCAACGAGAGGCCTTGGCATAATAAAAACAAACGCCAAAACAAGGAGGAGAGCCCGGATAACACAACGGTCAATGCCGGATTCAGGGGCTCTCGACCTGATCAGCAAAAGAAGCCATCTAAAGGCAGCAAAGAAGGACCGTCCGGTCTGAACAGAGTCCTAGACAGACTATGGCAAATTCATGGCACCCCTGACAAACCTACAAACCACACGCACAGAGAGTGTTGGGTCTTCAAGCAGGCCGGCAAACTAAATGTCGAACACAAGGGAAGGGAAACACCAAGTGAAGACGAGGATGAACCTCGCCAGCCGAACACTGGGGGACAGAAAAAATTCCCGCCAGAGGTTAAAACAGTAAACATGATCCACGCAACTCGCACATCCTTGAGAAGGCACGAACGCGCGCATAAAGACGCGCGTGATATAGAGCCCATCATACCCACACCTAACTACTGGATGTCTTATCCGATCACCTTCGATCACCTGGACCGCCGAACTAGTATTCAGCGTGAAGGATCAGATGCCTTGGTGCTTGACCAATAATCGACGGATACCATCTCACCCATGTCCTCATGGACAGCGGCAGCAGTCTCAATCTAATATATGAGGACACTGTCCGCAGGATGGGGATAGATCCATCCAGAATTAGTAAAAGCAACACCACCTTTGAAGGGGTGATACCAGGCATTGAAGCCTACAGCAGGGGCTCCGTCATATTGGAGGTAACATTCGGCTCTCCAGGCAACTCCAGAAGCGAAGAACTACTCTTCATCATCGCACCCTTCCAAAGCAACTATCACGCATTGCTTGGAAGAACGGCCTTCGCCCGCTTCAACGCATTGCCGCACTATGGCTACCTTACACTCAAGATGCCCGGTTCACATGGCGTCATCACCGTTAGCGGAATAACAGAGCGCTCTTCATGCACAGAGGAACACACGACAACCCTAGTGGCCGAACTATAAGCGACCTCCAATATCATAAAACATGACTGGTCATTAAGACCCAGGACACGGTTAGACGAGTCCTGTAGCCTAGATAAAATTGAACCAGGGCACCGTATATGTAATCCCATAGCGGACACCAGGGGCTATAAATACAGTCCCACACTTGGCTCAACCTTATCGGCAGGCCAACATCTTACACTTTTACTATCCATCGCATACTCACGTTGTACTCTCCTATGAGTTTTGTTTTTCCACAGACAACGTTCGTGCGATACCCTTCCAGGATACGGCACAATGGAGACAAAGGTGCAGACGTGCAGCAGGGCCCCGTTCAACAGGTTTCTTTTTAGATTAAGCCCCTGTGTAAACCTTTTCTATTGCCTCTTGTTGTTTAACCATCCCATGGGTTCCATACCCACAGAGGATGCTGCCGTTTTTGGCATTTCGCCATGACAGATTAACGCACGTACCTGGAAACGCAGGGTTTATAATGAATGGGCATTCTTGAGCCCATCATCTATTATAAAGTCCGAATACCTTCGGGAGTGTTCGGCGTCACGAGTTAGGCCTTATATGCATCAGCTCCGAATCATGTCTTTAGTAAAATGTTGGGTTTGCCCGGCTCCTGGGTTTGCCGCCTTATGTTTAGTTATTATCAGGCTAAGGTGGCCAAAGGAGAACTATTGCGATTGTGCCCTGGTTATTCTGGATGAGCACCTCAGTAGAGAAAGCCGAAAACTGACTATCATGATGCAGCGAGAGACTGTTCAACCACTCGAAGACTCACCGGAATCTTTAGGATTCCTCCGCATTAACGAAGGACCATTTCTGGGTCATGTACATACGTGCCCGTATCCCGATGCACATGAAGGTACCAGGGGCTATATAGTAGCCCCAACTTTAGACTCCCAAGGCTAAGCGAAAGTGTTACAACTATATAGTCCGGTTGCCTAGTTCGACGCGCGATCACCTCCTTAATGGACCAAGACGTTGGATCAAGTGTGATTAAGCATATTTTTCGCGAACACCCCCGCATTGTATGTGTGGGGCCTGAAGCCAACGACTGCTAACTTTTGGATTACACGTATATATATACAAAAACGGCCGCACAGGGGACGCAATAATACTCTCAGGCAAAAAGTATAAATATAGCCTTGCGACCAAAATAACATTGTTTTTACAATGGTTCGATTCATCACTCGAACAAGACACTCTTCGAGCACTGCGCCTCTATCAGGCGGGCACCCTCTGTGACCAGCGCCAAGTAGTGCTCGGCCGGATATTAGCCCCCCACCGGATCCTGGGACGCTATAATGGTGGCATCCATATCCGTCCAATACGCTTTAACACGGGCAAGAGCCATCCGAGCACCTTCTATGCACGCCGACCTTCTCATGGCATCGATCCGGGGCACGACCCCAAGGAATTGTTGCACCAAGCCAAAGTAATTGTCCGGCTTAGGTCCCTTCGGCCAAAGATGGTCTATTACAGACCGCATTGCAAGCCTGGACAGCCGGTGAAGCTCCACTACAGTAGCCATCTTGTCACTTAACGGCAGCGGGCGAGTGGGAGCATCGAATTGCGACCAGAAAAGCTTCTCCACTTCATTATCACCTTGATTTTTGAAGAACTCAGCAGCGTCAGCCGTACTCTTCGCCAAATCCGCATATGCGTCCGCAGGACTCCAGCGTCCATCCAGGGGAGCGTACTTCGGATCGAAAAACTTCGTCCGCGGCAAATAGGAGCCCCCAGCCGTGATTTTACCGGCCTGTTGAAGCTCCTCCCGCGCACCCCTGAGCTTGTTCCGTATTTCCTTGGTGGCATTAAGTGCCTTGTTCAGGTCGGCCGAATTATCCTCATGCTCCTTTTCAAGGAGCTCATACCGGTCAGCGGCATTTTTCAACTCGATAGCCATTTCGGCTATCTTTTCCTCGCTTCGGCGATGAGCGGCCTGTTCGGCCCTCAATTCCTCGGCCGCCTTTAGGGCTGCCGCATTGCTCACCCGAGCTTGTTCCTTGGCTAGAGCAAGTTCCGCCCTCAGGGCCTCCACGGCAGCATCACCATCTGCAGTCCAAACATATTACATTAATATCATGCCACCTTCATATTTTTCTATACAAAGGAAAGTAGGACACATACCTTGCGATTTGTCCAGCCGCTCATTCACCAACGTGATATCGGCATCAATCGATCCAATTTGCCTCGTTAGTTCGGCAACTTCAACGGACTGGCCGGCAGCCAGACCCACAGATACCTGCACGTATTTATGGCACAGTCATTGGTTTATGATCCCCCGTTTGCTGCCTAGGGCGGGCAACCAGAGTCTCAGGGGCTAGTATCTATATGGAGCACACCTAGTGCGTGCCTCACAGCCAAATAAATAGTGTATTCTTCATTACATACCTCAAAGCCTCTGAGCAGGCTTGTGAAGGCTTCATTCAAACCGCTTGTAGCGGATGAAACCTTTTTGAGCACCGCGCTCATTAATGAGCGGTGCTCCTCCGAGAGCACAGCTCGCTCCAGTAAGCCCGTCAGTACGTCCGACCGGACATTGAACTGTGCCGGACCCTTCCCATCGCCCCTCGTGTGAGCCAAACGCTCCAGACTCAGGGCGGCCGACGTATTGGCTTCCGGCTTTGGCACATCTGGACTCCTTCGTGACGACACCTCGGTGTCGCCTGCTTCATAAGTCGGAGAGGCGGGTGGGGTCTCGCTCTCCATCATCTCCGGAGGAAGATCCCCCGAAGACGAACCCTGTTGAGAAGAGCTGCTAGCCGGACTGCGAAAAGTCGAATCCTGGTTATTGATCTAGGAGAGACACAGTACCTTCAAATTATAGATGGACTTACAGCTCTATGGAGGGGTAGCCCGTTGGCGGGCATAACGCGGTGAGGATGCCCGTCACGGCAGAGCCCCTTGGTGATACCTTCTTCCCTTGCTTGGGCATCTCCGTCTCCAAGTCTTTGGAGGCGGCCCTCTTCTTCCCGCGCGGGGAGGAGGCCTTAATCTCCCCTTCCCAACTATCCTCCTTGGAGGAGGAAACAATTCCCCCGGTGCGGATGCGTAGCGTGTGGAGTTCGGTTTCTTCGTTCTTCCCCTTGTCTTTCCCCGAGGGCATTCTGCTGAGCACCCGGTCGAGCATCTTGGCCATGGTAGGGCCGGGCGAGCCTTCGGGAAGTGGCGCCGGACATCTGATTCTCTCTGCCTTGCTGAGCCATTCCTGGCCACGGATGATTTTCAGAATAAACAATTACGACAAATACAAAACAAGGTGTCCGGTATCAAGGCTATTTACTTGGGTATCTAGGCGATTGCAGCTTAGGCCCGCATCCTCGGTGGTGTCCGGACACTCTACTTTCCGTCTGAAGATTAATTTGCACATCTCTTCGAGCTTCAAGCCGAAGAAGTGCTTGATAGTCCGCGGACCCTCCGGATTGAACTCCCACATCCGGAGAGGCCGGCGTTGGCACGGCAGCATCCGTCGGATTAACATCACTTGCATTATGCTGACGAGGTTAATGTCCCTCTCAAGAAGCTCCCGGATGCGATTCTGCAGTACTGGTACATTACCATCGGGCCCCCAATTCTGTCCTACGTCTGTCCAAGACGCCAACTGTGACGGAGGGCCCGAGCGGAAAGCGGGGGCAGCCACCCATTTTGTGCCTCTAGGAGCCGTGACATAAAACCACCTCCGTTGCCATACATCGGATACTTCCGGGAAAGAACCCTCTGGCCATGGGGCATCGGTGTTCCTGCTTATTATGGCACCTCCTCACTCCACGTGTCGCCCCTCGATCATCTTCGGCTTCACATTGAAGGTCTTAAGCCATAAGCCGAAGTGTGGGGTGACGTGGAGAAAAGCCTCGCACACGATAATGAACGACGAGATATGGAGGATGGTGTCTGGAGCCAGATCATGAAAATCTAACCCATAGTAGAACATGATCCCCCTCACAAAGGGATCGAGGGTAAAGCCCAAGACGCGGAGGAAGTGAGGGACAAAAATGACGCACTCATTAGGCTCCGGTGTGGGGATGACCTGCCCTGGAGTAGGAAGCCTTGTTGGATGTCGGCGGTCAGGTATCCCACCTCCCTAAGCTTCACAACGTCATCCTCTTGAATCGAGGAGGACACCCACCGGCCTTGAGGGACGGATCCGGACATATTGGAGGATCTGGGGTGTTGAAGCTTGGGTTTTGGGTGTTAGAACTTGAGGTGCGAGAAGGCGCGAGGAAGGTGGAAAAGAGGCATAGGTCTCGACCCCTTTATAAAGGGGGTGAATATCAAGAGTCCTCGGTGTGACCGTTTTATCTAAAAACACACGGAGTTATACCAACGGCCGTCGTGGGGTTGCGGACGCCCATATTAATGGAAAATCCCGTAATAAGAGGAACACGATCTCTGCCTCGATGGGACGTGCCAATAAAGCCGCCTTGTAACACGAGTCGAGGTGGGGTAAGAAACATCGGTTCGCATTGGACCAGGCCATGATGAAGGGGCACGACACCCGAAGGCTGCCAGCAGATCGGGTTTATGCTATGTGAAGATCATCTTGCAGGTTCGGACACGGTCTATGTGTTCGATAACTACTTTGGAGTATTCGGAGAAGGAACCCGCCTTGCAATGCCGAAGACAATACTGCGCGCCGGACTCATCGTCATTGAAGCCTGGTTCAGGGGCTACTGAGGGGGTCCTGGATTAGGGGGTATCCGGACAGCCGGACTGTGTACAACATCCGGACTATTGAAGCGTGAAGATACAAGACTCAAGACTTCGTCCCGTGTCCGGATGGGACTCTCCTTTGCGTGGAAGACAAGCTTGGCAATCCAGACATTGTATTTCCTTCCTTGTAACTGACTCCATGTAAATCCTAGCCCTCTCTGGTGTCTATATAAACCGGAGAGGTTGGTCCTTAGAAGGCATCACAATTACAATCATACCATCATAGGCTAGCTCTTAGGGTTTAGCCTCTATGATCTCGTGGTAGATCTACTCTTGTACTACCCATATCTTCAACATTAATCAAGCAGGAAGTAGGGTTTTACCTCCATCGTGAGGACCCGAACCTGGGTAAACATCTGTGTCCCTTGCTTCCTGTTACCATCGGCCTTGACGCATAGATCGGGACCCCCTACCCGAGATCCGCCAGTTTTGACACTGACAGCGACCAAAATAGCTTCTCCGAGGAGCTCCCCTCTTCGGCTCGGAAGAACTCCACAGCGTCTGAAATACTGTGCAGCAGATCCGCAAACGCCCCTCGAGAACTCCAAATCCAGGTCAGTAAGAGGAACGTTTTCTTCACATATTTTTTCTTCATAATAAAGGCCTTACCTGCGCGATTTTCCGGGCCTCCTAGAATTCCTGGAGGGCGTCCTGGGCTTCAACCTGGGCATCGTGTGTGCTATGGCGGGCCTTGGCAAGTTCGGACTCTTGATCCACAAGGTTGCGCTCCAAGGACTCGCATTTCTTCATGGCATCCTGGAGCTCCTGCTAGACCTCACTGACCCTGGCCTCATGCTTTTCGCGGGCGGCTTGTTCCTTGGCCGTTCTCTCCTCGGCCTCGGCCAGCGCCTTCTTGAGGGCCTCCACTTCGGTCGCCGCTCCTGAAACATAATGGCACTATGGTCATTATAAATCATCTATCCTTTTTGATATACAGAAGGTTATTGCATGCCTTGTTTATCCTCTAGCTGCTTTTTCACGCGGTCGAGCTCTTCCTCGGCCCGATCCAGACTCTGCTTCAGTCCGGAAACCTCAGCAGTATGAGAGGTCGCAGCTAGTAATTACGCCTTCTTGTTCACATTGACTCATATGGTTAGTCTCCTGCGAAACTTGTTTGATCCTTTGTCCGGCTTTTCTTTCTGAACACCGGATAGTGTCTCAGGGGCTACTGTCTATACTGTGACATTCTTTTTGCATAATTGTGTTGCTTACCTCAAAGCCTATTAGAAGGCTTGTGCAGGCTTCGGTCAGTCTACTCTTCACCGACTGAATCCTCTCAACCACCGTACCCATAAGGGTACGGTGTTCCTCAACAATGGAAGCACTTTGTAGCACTTCCATTAGAGTAGATGGTGCCTCTAGTTGGACAAAGGTCACTGGCGGAATTGGCGCACCTCCTCCTTTTGAAGGAGGCTGCTTGCCGGGTTCCGGAGCTACATAGGTCTCTGGGAACGTGTTCGGCTGGGGGTCGAACTGAATATGGCCCCCATCGCCAGTCTCCATGGGTATTTGTTCCCCCATGTGTTCGGCAGCTGAGGTTTCACCCTTCGGTGCCGCCCTGACGGCCCCCTGAGTCTCTCCCTGGCTTGTGATCCTTCGGGACAACTCCTCGGTGTTACCCATGGCCTTGGGAGAGGAGGCCGCCGGAAGGGACCCGTTGTCCATCGCCTCCGGGTCCAGTGAATCTCCCGAAGATGAGGATCGCTCGAGGTCGGACCGAGCCGGACTACAAATGCATGATTCGACATGTTAAGACTATGAAGTAGAGAGGCCGGATATATTAATGCGTCCGGGTTTTTGAGTACTCACGATCCGGCCAGGGGCTTGTCTCGGGGGTGCCGCTCTGGGCTGTTGTCGATGTCCCACTCGGAGTTATCCGCGAGCGAACCTTTCCCCCTCTTGGACGCCTCTGCCTCCAGATTTGTGGAGGCCGTCCTCTTCTTCCTTCCCCTCTTAGGGGGAGATTTGCTTTCCTTCTCCTCTTCGTCCTTGGCGGTGGAGGAGTGAGTCTCGGTGCCTTCGGACATCATGTCTGAAGCACCCTTGCGACGGAGGCCACCTCTGGTCCCCTTGGCCTTCTTCTTGGCCTTCTTCTCCGGCGCTTGATAGGGCACCGGAACTAACATCTCCGTCAGATGTGGGATTGCTGGGTCTTTGGGTAACAGAGCCAGACAGTGAATCCGCTCTGCCTTCTTTGTCCAACCCTGAGAGAGTTAGTAGGGAGGCTTAAGCGTCTTCCTCGAGTATGCAAGTAAAGGATACACCTTGAAAACATGAAAAAACTTGCCGGACTAGTGGGATGGGCCAAGTCGTGCCCATGGTCCTCGGCCGTATCCGGACACGTCTCGCTGGATTTGAAAAGCACCTTCCAGATGTCTTCGTGCGTGGTGCCGAAGAACTGCATCAAGGTCTACTGCTTGGTCGGATCATACTCCCACAAATGGCAGCTCCGGCGTTGGCACGGAAGGATCCGGCGAATAAGCATCACCTGGATCACATTGACAAGCTTGATATTCTTGTCTATCATGCTCTTGATGCGTGTCTGAAGCGTTGTCAGCTCATCCGGCGAAGACTAGTCCAGGCCCTTCTCTGGCCAGGAGGTGAGCCGCATCAGGGCTCCGGACCAGAATTCGAGAGCCGCAGCCCAAGTGGTGCCGCGTGGCTCTGTGATATAGAACCACGATTTCTGCCACCCTTGACGGTCTCAATGAAGGAGCCTTCGGGCCATGTGACATTGGGCATCTTGCTCACCATGACGCCTCCGCACTCTGCGTGTTGTCCGCTCACCACCTTCGGTTTCACATTGAAGATCTTTAGCCATAATCCGAAGTGGGGTGGGATGCAGAGGAAGGCCTCGCACACGACAATGAATGCCTAGATGTTGAGGAAGGAGTTGGGGCCAGATCATGGAAGTCCAGCCTGTAGTAGAACATGAGTCCGCGAACGAATGGGTGGAGAGGAAATCCCAGCCCGCGGACGAAGTGGGGGATGAACACCACTCTCTCATGGGGCTCCAGGGTAGGGACGATCTGTCCCTTGCCCAGAAGCCGATGGGAAATTTCCTTGGCCAGATACCCGGCCTCCCGGAGCTTCATAATGTCCTTCTCCTTGATGGAGGAGGCCATCCACTTGCCCTGCGCTCCGGATCTAGACATGGTTGGAGTGCTTTCTTGGGGTGGAAAAGATGAGAACTTGGGCGCTGAAGCTCGAGAATGGGGGAGGTAGAGAGAGAGAAGGCGTGGGTGAAAAGGGGTGAATCCTTATCTCCTTATAAAGGCAGCAAATATCAAGCGCCTCCCCACTCGCCTTAAAACTCGCCTATTCCCCAAGGGCCGTGCAGACGGCACGGTTGGGTTACCCACGCCTGTATTGATGAGATTCCAGCAAATAAGTGGACACGATCTCTGCTTTGACAAGACATGCCAATGAAACTGCATCTCGAAATATGGAGTGGCAGGCTAAAAAACGGTTCGAATAATGACCGGGCGGCGACGTGATGTCACGCTACAAAAAGTTGTCAGCAGATTGGACTCATGAAATACTATACTCTCTACAGTTGTGTGTGGTATTTGTTTTGCAGAGCCAGACACATTTTCTGTATGTGAAGGATGCTTTGGAGTATTCGGAGGAGGAACCTGCCTTGCAATGCCGAAGACAATATGTACGCCAGACACCTCATCATTGAAGCCTGGTTCAGGGGCTACTAAGGGAGTCCGGGATTAAGGGGTCCTCGGGCGTCCGGCCTATTGACATGGGCCGGATTGATGGACTATGAATATACAAGACCGAAGACTCTCACCTGTGTCCAGATGGGACTCTCCTTGGCGTGGAAGGCAAGCTTGGCGTCCGGATATGAATATTCGTTTCTCTGTAGCCAACTTTGTATAACCCTAGTCCCATCCAGTGTCTATATAAACTAGAGGGTTTAGTCCGTAGAGGCAATCATAATCATATAGGCTAGACTTCTAGGGTTTTAGCCATCACGATCTCGTGGTAGATCAACTCTTGTAATACTCATATTCATCAAGATCAATCAAGCAGGAAGTAGGGTATTACCTCCATAGAGAGGGCCCAAACCTGGGTAAAACATCGTGTCCCCCGCCTCCTGTTACCATCAACCTTAGACGCACAGTTCAGGACCCCCTACCCGAGAGCCGCCGGTTTTGACGCCGACAGACACATATTATGGTTACATAGTGGACATATGGGAACTTGACTATGAACATGATTTTAAGGTCCTTTGTTTTAGTGCAAATGGGTCAATCTGTCAGGAGGCAGGGTACAGGTAGACCCATAGTACGGAATGACAATAGTGGATCTGAACAATCTTGGGTACACAGACGAACCATTCGTCCTAGCCAATGATGTGGCACATGTTTTCTATGTGAAGGACATGTCTACCAAACCGAGAAAAAGAAAAGATAAGGAAGCGAATACATCATATGATGAGCCAAAGTGCCATATAGTTCTTTCAGGAAAAAGAGACATCGTGGGATTGGACGGCAAGACAAACATGTCTGAAGATTATGAAAAATTTCATGAAATTCCTCCCTTCAAAGTGAAGGCTGACCCAAGCTCCATGTTAAACGATGAAGATTATCCATGGTTACAGCGCAATAAGAGAAGGACATAGGCGAAGAAAAAGCGAAGACTTTCTCTCCACACTATTATGATGATGCCTTTGATCTAGAATATCACTGTAGTTACATATGAAGAAATGAAATGCCTATCGTAACAGATGAGTTTCTGTCCGAAACCCTGATACTTCGAAAGAGATTGTCCGTTTTGTACACGAAGTGCATCCAATTTTTGCCATAACCCTCTTAACTTTTTAGCACATGCTATGTGGGTGAAATGATGATACCATGCCAACTTTCAACCTTTCAGAGTTCATTTGTAGTGCTTTTCAATTTCAGGGTCATTTAGCTCAAAAAATCAGTAAATGCATGAAAAATACCAAACGAAGTCAGAAAGGGTTGAAAATTGATGATGTCACTTTTAATGGTGCATTTTGAACACACAAAAAGTCTGGAGTTCAATAAGTTCAAAAAATGAAATCCCTTTGTAATAGATGAGTTTTCATCCGAAACCCTGATACTTCGAAAGAGATTGTCCATTTTGTACACGAAGTGCATCCAGTTTTTGTCGTAACCCTCTCAACTTTTTAGCACATGCTATGTGGGTGAAATGATGATACAATGCCAACTTTCAACCTTTTCAGAGTTCATTTGTAGTGCTTTTCAATTTCAGAGTCATTTAGCTCAAAAAATCAGTAAATGCATGAAAAATACCAAATGAAGTTAGAAAGGGTTGAAAATTGATGATGTGGCTTTGAATGGTGCATTATGAACACACAAAAAGTCAGGAGTTCAAATAATTTCAAAAAAATGAAATCCCTTTGTAGCAGATGAGTTTTCGTCCGAAACCCTGATACTTCGAAAGAGATTGTCCATTTTGTACACGAAGTGCATACAGTTTTTGCCGTAACCCTCTCAACTTTTTAGCACATGCTATGTGGGTGAAATGATGATACCATGCCAACTTTCAACCTTTTCAGAGTTCATTTGTAGTGCTTGTCAATTTCAGGGTCATTTAGCTCAAAAAATCAGCAAATGCATGAAAAATACCAAATGAAGTCAGAAAGGGTTGAAAATTGATGATGTAGCTTTGAATGGTGCATTTTGAACACACAAAAGGTCTGGAGTTCAAATAAGTTCAACAAAATGAAACCCCTTTCTAACAAATGAGATTTCGTCCGAAACCCTGATACTCTGAAAGGGATAGTCCATTTTTTACACGAAGTGCATCCAATTTTTGTCGTAACCCTCTCAACTTTTTAGCACATGCTATGTGGGTGAAATGATGATACCATGCCAACTTTCAACCTTCTCAAAGTTCATTTGTAGTGCTTTTCAATTTCGGGGTTATTTAGCTCAGAGAATGAACTAATAGCAAAAAAGAATGAACTAATAGCAAAAATAATGAACTAATAGAAAAAAGAATGAACTAAAAATAATCAATTAAAATATTCTGTTATGGTGTGAGATTAGGCATGTAGGCCTGCAATTCAGAGGAGTTCGAGAGAGATGGCGGGGCAGAGCTTATAAACCACACTCGACGCGTCTCAGCTAGCGAGGTGGGATAAATATCCCACTACACCGCGACTATGCCAGGCTCATGCCATTGGTCCCGGTTGGTGCCACAAACCGGGACCAATGCAGCCCTTTAGTCCCGGTTCGTGGAACCAAGCGGGACCAATGCCCACCTTTGGTGCCGGTTCGTGCCACCAACCGAGACCAAAGGTCTCTGCTTCCCACCCTTTGGGCTGCTAAAAAGAGACCGTTGGTCCCGGTTGGTGGCAAAAACTAGGACCAAAGGTGGGTATTAGTCCTGGTTGGTGCCACGAACCTGGATCAAAGCTTCATGTATATAAGAAATACTTGGGAAAATTTTCATTTTCATCTCGCAGTTCCCCCCGACGACGCCGACCTCCTTGACCCTGCCAGGCTGCCCCGACGCCGTCACCATCGCCCGTTCCCCTGCCTTGCCCCTGAGCCCACGCCGACACCGTCCGCCGCGCCCCGACCTGCCACCACCATCACCATCGTCGCCGGCTCCCTCGCGCGCTGCCCCTGCTGTCGCCCTCGCCAGCCGACGTCTTTGTCGGCTCCCTCACGCCCTGCCCCCGCCGTCGCCTCGCCAGCCGACACCGTCCGCCGCCCCCGAGCGCGCCCGGCCATGCCCCTGCCCTCGCTGCCCTCACCATCGTTGTCGCCAACGCCCTCGCCGCCCCCGCTGTGAGCTGCCGGGCGGTTGATTTAGTATATATATATGTTAGTTCATATATGTTTTTTTCATATATGTATTAATTTTTTGTTCATATATGTATTTTTTGTTCATATATTTTTTTCATATATGTATTAATTTTTTAATTTAGGTTGTTAGTAGATATCGATTTTAAGTTAGTGCATTTTAGGTTAGTTGTACTGTTAGTGCATTTTAGGTTAGTAGATTTTAGGTTAGTGGAGAGGAAAAAGGAAAATAAGGAAAAATAAGAAAAGAGGAAGAAGGAAGAAGAAAGAAGAAGAAAAAGAAGGGGAGGAAAAAGGAAAATAAGAAGAGGAGAGGAAGAAGAGGAGAAAAAAATATGAAGAGGAAGAAGAAGAAAAAAAGAGGAGAAGAAGGAATAGGAGATTTTTTTTCTTCTTCTCCTCTATTCCTTCTTCTTCTCCTCTTTTTTTCTTCTTCTTCCCCTTCATATTTTTTATCGAGAAGGAGGGTGTCGAGGATTGCCAAGCGGTCGAGGGTCGGGAACTAGGGTAGAGGGTCGAGAGTCGCTGAGGGGTCGAGGGTCGAGGATCTCCGAGGGGTCGAGGGTCGAGGATCGCCGAGGGGTTGAGGGTCGAGGTTCAAGGATCGCCGAGGGGTTGAGGGTCTAGGGTCGTCGAGGGGTCCGGATGAGAATGGCACCATTTTGTTAAATCCCTTGTTTGACATTCATAAGAGAGGCGGTATGGACGTCGGACATTCATGAGAGAACTCTGGTAACTCTTCAACATGAGGGGAGACGTCGATCAACCCCTTCTCGCCCGACCAAACCCTAGAAGCGTTGAGGACAACCCAAACCCTAGAAGCATTGCAATGGCCACCCCAAACCCTAGAAGCCTTGCCGAGGCCACCCCAAACCCTAGAAGTGTCGAGGCCACCCAAATTTACCGAGTTAAAAGAGTGTTGTCGTCTAGGCCACCCCAAACCCTAGAAGCGTTGTCGAGGCCACCCCAAACCATAGAAGCGTCGAGGCCACTAATTAATATTCCTTGTTGTGATTAGCTAGCTAGGTCTATGTTTGCCACTAATATCCATTTCTCATGTTTGTATATTAATTGCCATGTTGTAATATTTGCAAAAACTATGGATCAACAAAGAGACTTGGAAAAAGAATAGTTGTTGGGGGATATAATCTTCGGCGGAGGTGATGTCTTGTCGTTTCTCAACGACATTGATGGTCTGGAAGGAGAGGATGAAGCAGGCTCCGGTGATCGAACAATGGAGGAGGAAAGTCATGATCATGATGGCTCCGGTGACCGAATGCCGGTGGAAGAAGGAGACCGTGATGATGTCTCCGGTGACCGAACGGAGTCGGGATCAGTAGTAGCAAAGTCTGGCGAGGTATGTATATTAATTAAGCATGTGCTGACTAGCTAATTGATGCATTAATTGTTTTGGTATGTACATATATTAACTCTTCTTTCTTCTTTTATAGCCCTCCGGATCGAGCCAAACTTCGGTAACGAGACGAGGCCGGAAGAAAAGGTTGCACCCGGATGAAAGGTTCACGATTGCAGCAATCGCGGATGATGGCCAACCGATTGAACCCGGGCGGACCAAGGAAGCATTTTCTGCTCAGTGCAGAGCTATTGTTAGGGACATCATCCCGATCAGCATCCAGCTATGGAATAAGCCTAATAAAGAAGACCCTCAAGTTACTTATGTCATCGATAGAGAGAAAGATGATCTTTGGACCTCGTTGAAGGCAAATTTCACCCTACCGCCAAAGGAGGATCCGAATAAGCCAGTTATAGAGCCACTGGTCAAGGCATGTCCTCTTAAGAAGATGGTAGATCTATTCAGGAGGTGGAAGAAAGAGTTGAAATCAACGTTTGTCGATAAAGGGAAGACTCCAGAATTCACCGGCTGATTTGAGAAGATAAGAGATCACTGGCCCACATTTGTGGCGTACAAGACAACGGACAAGAGTATGGATCACCATCGTACGGGGTCAGGCGGCTACCTCAAAGCCAGGCCGTTGTGGGACAAAGATGAGAATGACCTGATTGCTAAAGGGGTCGAACCAGAGACATTGAACTGGTCAGACCGTTCAAGGGCTTGGTTCTTCGGGGTTGGGGGAACTTTGGACCCTGAAACAGGGAAGTGCTGTTGGACGGATGAGCAACTTGCAATACCCGTCAAGAAGCTTCAAAACTATATCGCCGCAGCGCACGAAGGGACGTTCATTCCTGACAGAGAGAATGACGAGCTCACTGAGGCCCTCGGGAATCATGAGCACCCTGGACGAACACGAGGCATGCCAGGCTCTGTTGCGTGGAAGATTGGGTTTCCGGGCGCAAGCGGTTACAGAACCCGGGAAAGGAAGAGGAAACAGGAGCTGAGCGATATACAAAAGCTCAATGCAAGAGTACTAAAGCTAGAGGAACAAGTTGAGAGCCAGCGAGCTGCCGACCAACCATCTCTGCGGCACGAAGCTACCCTAGAAGCTACCCCGCCATCTCAGCGGAGAAGCAGCGTGGCTTCCATGGAGCTCCTTTAGCAGCCCGACTTCACAGCTCCTAGCTACCCCATGGATGCTATCACGGAGGCTCAACATTGTCAGCTTATGACAAAATGCCAAAGCCTCACCTTGAAGGCGGCTGTCAGCACTGTTGCACCTCCTCAACCCGACAGAACTTTTCACTGCCGTCCGATTCCACATGGCTATGTTGTTGTGATGGAGGATGAGGTAACGAGGGATTTGAGCAGCTCGAGCTTGACCACCCTACAGGTGAAGGGGAGATTCAGTTGGGTCTTGCTCTGAAGACTCCATGTCTATGGTGAAAGCAGTACATCAAGCTTCCAAACTGGACGCCTCCGCCTCCTCCGGTGCCTCCTCCGGCGAGTCAGGGCACTCCGCCTCCTCCTCCGGCGAGGGGTCAGGGCACTCCACCTCCTCATCTACCTCCTCCGACGCGTGACGGCACTCTGGCTCCTTCTTCGCCTCCTCCGATGAGCACTCCGCCTCCTCCGACGCGTGAGGGCACTATGACTCCTCCTCTGCCTCCTCTGGCGCGTCGAAGCACTCCGCCTCCTCCGGCGTGTCAGCGGACTCCGCCGTGTCAGCAACGGCGGAAGAGAGAGGTCGTCGCTCCAGAGGCTAGCAATACAAGCAGAGGAGGGAAGTAATTCAAATGCGGTCCATCTCTCAAGGCTTCGAAAAAGTTACCATATGAGAGGACTGACAAGGAAAATAAGGACAATAGTCATGCCCAAGTGAGGGACTTTTTTGCATGGAAACCTCCACCTCCGAAGAAAACGATAGATCCGGTGAAAGTGAAGCGGACTATCGATGCCCTGAAGCGACCACCACCGCCTCCGCCAGATTCCAACTATGTGCGCATAATTAAAAAGGCATATAAGGAAGCAGAGCGGTCGAGAAGTACTTGCAGTGATGCAAGGTTAGCAGAACGAAGAAGTGGGAAAAAATTCCCCAGCTCGGCGAACAGGCAAAGCAAACGTGCCCTCCGCTCAAGGTGTCCAGCGATATCGTCACTAATCATCCGGGGATGGTGCCCCGTACCAATCCTGCTGATTACTTGACCGATGATATAGAGTTTGAAACAATGGAGGCAGACGAGTGCAGTACGGGAAGCCTCTCATCAAACCTGATCTTCCTCCTCTAACAACGATGATGCAAAGACTCCATGAATGGTACATGGAAAGATGTCGCAAGTCTGGGAAGCATACTTTGACGATGAGAATTAAAGAGGAGCACGACCTCGTTGGAATGGATATTTCGAATGTTGAATTTGATGAGTTATTCCAGTTATACAATCAAAAGGCCCTCGACAAAACACTCGTGACTTGCTACTATCTGTAAGTACTACTTCTGTAATAATTAAGTCTCTATATATAGCTCAGCTCTTTCATTGCATGTATATATAATTATCCTCACTATATTATGCAGGTTGAAGATCGTCGAATGCAGAAAAGCAGATATCTATGACATTGGGTTCATTAACCCAAATATCATACATGAATGGACGGCCAGACACAATGTCGCACAAACCGAGGACAACTCTCTACAATTGTTGCTTAAAAAATCAAAACAAAGATAAAATACTCTTTCCTTACAACTTCAAGTGAGTGTTACTGTCTTGTGCTTATTCCGTTTCCCTTACTCGAGGTCCATTATAGTAATGTAATTGATGAGTTATGCATGCGTGCGCAGATTCCACTTTATTTTGCTAGAGATTAAGCTTGAAGCTGGAATAGTAACTGTCTTAGACTCGAGAAAAAAAGATCTACAGGAGTATTTGGACATGACTGATATGCTCCAGAAGTAAGTTCAATCGATCATTATCGCACCATATCGGCAACTTTGTTCATTTCCTGATATCAAGTAATTATTCTCTTTGTCTGGCAGGGTTGGGAAAGAGTTCACAGTAATTACGCTGGGACTGCCGACGGAGCTACAATTTAAACACCCGAAAGTAAGTACTACTAGCTAGTTTTGCGCATCTCCCATTGATTCTAGCGAGTTTCATCAATACCATTTAGCATGCTTGATTATCAGTTTGATTGAACTCTATTTCTCGTAAAGTGCTTGTGGCGGGAAGCCGGGAATGATTTTTGTGGATACTACATTTGCGAGTTCATCTACAACTTGATGACCTCTAAGCGGGGCTACTCTGAAAAACAATATGATGTACATAAACAAAAGAATTCACAATTTTATTTTATTACCATCATTTGTGTTGAGTTTCATTCATATATATGTATTGACCCACTTCTTTAAATTAGATGTGGCAGATGCGGGATGAACTCCTACGACATGATCGCATATGAGCTATTCAAGAGGAATTGGCGGGATTCTATCTTGACTATGTCATAAATAAAGCCGGAGAATACCATGTGGAAGTTCAAATATACCTTAGATGTTAGGGTTTGTAAGAGATCTTATATTGTATATATGTAGCTAGTAGCATTGGATAGATATACGAAAACTTGTTGTTCGACCAATTTCTCGGAGAAAGAGAGGTCACTTCTCTTTGTATATGTTCATGACCATTGAGGGAGTCCTGGACTAGGGGGTGTCCGGATAGCCGGACTATCATCATCGGCCGGACTCCAAGACTATGAAGATACAAGATTGAAGACTTCGTCCCGTGTCCGGATGGGACTTTCCTTGGCGTGGAAGGCAAGCTTGGCGATATGGATATGTAGATCTCCTACCATTGTAACCGACTCTGTGTAACCCTAGCCCTCTCCGGTGTCTATATAAACCGGAGGGTTTTAGTCCGTAGGACACAACCATTACAACAATCATACCATAGGCTAGCTTCTAGGGTTTAGCCTCCTTGATCTCGTGGTAGATCCACTCTTGTACTACCCATATCATCAATATCAATCAAGCAGGAGTAGGGTTTTACCTCCATCGAGAGGGCCCGAACCTGGGTAAAAACATCGTGTCCCTTGTCTCCTGTTACCATCCGCCTAGACGCACAGTTCGGGACCCCCTACCCGAGATCCGCCGGTTTTAACACCGACATTGGTGCTTTCATTGAGAGTTCCTCTGTGTCGTCACCGATAGGCTTGATGGCTTCTTCAATCAACAACAACGCCGTCCAGGGTGAGACTTTTCTCCCTGGACAGATCTTCGTGTTCGGCGGCTTTGCACTGCGGGCCAATTCACTTGGCCGTCTGGAGCAGATCGAAAGCTACGCCCCTGGCCATCAGGTCAGATTTGGAAGCCTAAACTTCACGGCTGACATCCGCGGAGACTTGATCTTCGATGGATTCGAGCCGCAGCCGAGCGTGCCGCACTGTCACGATGGGCATGACTTAACTCTGCCGCCGGACAGTACCCTGGAGGCCGCACACAAGTCCGCTCTGACCCATAGTTCGGAGCCGACCGTGCAGATCAAGGACAGGTGGTTGGACACCGCCTCGGGGGCTGGAACTTCTATGGCGATAGAGCCGAATACCGACCTTGTCCCTTACAAAGCTTGTGACTCTGAGGTGCCGGACTCCTTGCCGGACTCCGAACCCCCTGCGCCCCTGCCGATCGAATCCGATTGGGCACCGGTCATGGAGTTCACCGCTGCGGACATCTTTCAGCACTCGCCCTTTAGCGACATCCTTAACTCGTTAAAGTATCTCTCTTTATTAGGAGAGCCCTGGCCGGACTGCGGTCAGGATGGTTGGGATGCGGACGATGAAGAAATTCGAAGCCCACCCACCACCCACTTTATAGCCACTGTCGACAACCTAACCGACATGCTAGACTACGACTCCGAAGACATCGATGGTATGGACGACGATGCCGGAGACGATCAAGAACCAGCGCCTACAGGGCACTGGAAGACCACCTCGTCATACGACATATACATGGTGGACACCCCAAAGGATGGGGACAGCGAAGAAGCAGCAGAGGCAGATTCCTCTAAGAAAAAGCCCAAGCGCCGACGTCAGCGGCGCCGCTCTAAATCCCGCCACAGCAAGAATGGAGATTCCGGCACCAGAGATAATAACACCCCAGAGAGTGCCGAAGACAACCCCCTCCAGCACGATTCAGCACAGGAGGACGGAGTAGCCAGCCATCAGGAGAGAGCGGCAGACGAGGAGGATGAACATTACATGCCTCCCTCCGGAGACGAGGCAAGCCTCAATGATGACGAATTCATCGTGCCCGAGGATCTCGTCGAACAAGAGCATTTTAAATGCAGGCTAATGGCCACGGCGAACAGCCTAAAGAAAAAGCAGCAACAGCTTCAAGCTGATCAAGATCTGCTGGCCGACAGATGGACCGAGGTCCTTGCGACCGAAGAGTATGAACTCGAACGCCCCTCTAAAAGCTACCCAAAATGCAAGTTGCTCCCCCGACTAGAGGAGGAAGCATACAAACCTTCATCACCAGCGCACAATACGGCAGACCGACCACCTCGAGGCCGCGACAGAGAGGCATCCAGGCCCTCCGCCAGAGCCGTACCCTGGCACCGCTCGGAAAGCACAAAGCCACGGGGTAATGCGCCGGACTTGCGGGATATATTGGAGGATAAGGCAAGACAATCAAGATCTATCTACGGATCACGCGGGCGCCCCACGACCCACGACGACTACCGTCGCGCCGGATACAGCAACTCCGGCCAGGCCGAACACAGCAGACAAAGCTCTCTTGAGCTACGTCGTGATATTGCTCAATATAGAGGCGCCGCACACCCACTATGCTTCACAGATGAAGTAATGGATCATCAAATCCCTGAAGGGTTTAAACCCGTGAACATTGAATCCTACGATGGCACAACAGACCCCGCGGTTTGGATCGAAGATTATCTCCTTCATATCCATATGGCCCGCGGTGACGATCTCCACGCCATGAAGTATCTCCCACTCAAGCTTAAAGGACCAGCTCGGCATTGGCTTAACAGCTTGCCAGCAGAGTCAATTGGGTGTTGGGAGGACCTGGAAGCTGCATTCCTTGACAACTTCCAGGGCACATATGTGCGACCACCAGACGCCGATAATTCAGTAGCCAGACGAATCGGCCAGACAATTCTGGACACGGTTCCTAACAAAGAAAAATCAAATCATCGACTGTCCGGATGCAGAGGCCCTCGCAGCCTTCAAACATAACATCTGCGACCAGTGGCTGGCCCGTCACCTAGGACAAGAAAAGCCGAAATCCATGGCAGCCCTCACATCACTCATGACCCGCTTCAGTGCGGGAGAGGACAGTTGGCTAGCTCGCAGTAACAACCTCAGCAAAAATTCTGGTAGTCCGGACAGCAAGGACCGCAATGGCAGGTCGCGTCGCAACAAAAATAAACGCCATGTCAACGGCGATAACTGAGGATACAGCAATCAACGCCGGATTCAGAGGCTCTAAACCCGGTCAGCAGAAGAAGCCA
>NC_057807.1:164398605-164399738 GCF_018294505.1 Triticum aestivum | reverse complement strand
GGCTCCGAATCATGTCTTGGGTCAATAGTTGGGTTTGCCCGGCTCCCATGTTTTGGTACCTTACGTTCCGTTTTATCGGCTAAGGTAGCACTGGGAGAACCACTGCGATTGCGCCCCGGTTGAGCTGGGCGAGCGCCTCAGTGGAGAAAGCTAAAATTGACCGTCATGATAAGGCGAGAGTTGGTCGCTGTTCGAGAGGTCTTTTCGAGTCCCTAAAGACTTATGCCGCTTAGAGCGAGGAACCGGCTGTGTCCGGCACAGGCGTGGATAGCGCCCCGAATTCGGTCTTCCGAACACTAGGGGCTTCGCCGAAATTTAAAATTATAGAATTCTATGGCTAAGTGAGAGTGTTCAAGCATTATAAGTCCGGTTGCCTTGTTCGTTGTGTTGAGCGCCTCCCTAGATGGACCCAAAAATGGGAACAAGAGCGCTCAAATTTATCCCGAACACCCCAGCACTCGTGGCTTGGGGGCTGAAGCCGACGACTTGCCATCTCTCAGATTTGATAAACAGCCGCACAAAAGGTAATATTTTAAATCAAATAAGCGTTGCTTAGCGCATATGAACAAAGTTTTCAGCGCACAGGATAACACATTCCGAGTCTACTCAAAAATTACATCTCTGGGGAACTCATCCGCAATCTTGCGGGCACCCTTCAGGACAGTCTTATAGTACATTTCGGGTGTACGATACTCCTTGCCCGCCGGCGGCGCGTCCGTCAGAAGCCTCTCAGCATCCAGCCTGCCCCAGTGCACCTTTGCACGGGCAAGGGCCCGACGGGCACCTTCAATGCAGGTGGAGCGCTTGATGACTTCCTCCCAGGGGCACGCATCCACCAGCCACCGCACGAGGCCGAAGTAGCTCCCAGGCATGGCCTCTCCAGGCCACAGCCAGACTATGAGGCCCTTCATGGCCTGCTCGGCTACCTTGTGGAGCTCGACCAGCTGCTTCAGCTGGTCGCTAGGGGGCACCGGATGTCCGGCCTCAGCATACTGAGACCAGAAGACCTTCTCCGTCGAACTCCCCTCCTCGGGCCGGTAGAATGCGGCGGCATCGGATACGCTGCGAGGCAGATCTGTAAACGCTCCTGGAGAGCTCCGAATCCGGGTAAGTAACAGGTAATTTACATTCAC
>NC_057807.1:164393144-164397641 GCF_018294505.1 Triticum aestivum | reverse complement strand
TGCTTGCTTTGCATGAAAAATGCCTTAGTCGCCGCTATTTTCTTCACCGCCTCAATCTCCTGGAGGGCCTTATGGGCCTCGGCCTTAGCGGCTTTGGCACTTTCAAGAGCCAAGGCAAGCTCGGACTCTCGAGTCTTCGAGTTGCGCTCCAAACTCTCATGCTTTTCCATGAGAGCCTGGAGCTCTTGCCGCACCTCCGCCACCCGCGCCTCCTCCTTCTCTCGCTCTGCTTGTTCCACGGCCGCATTGCGTTCGGCCACGGACACGACCTCCTTCAGGGTCGCCAACTCGTTCGTGGCCCCTGCAGTACCCATGTTATCCTTGTTATTTCTATTGCAACCAAAATCCTTTTCTGTAAGGTACAAATTTAATACGGTGGTACTCACCTTCTTTGTCCTCGAGCTGCTTCTTCGCAAGACCGAGCTCGTTCTTGGTCCGCTCAAGGTCCTACTTCAAAGCACCGACCTCTGCAGTCAATGCGGCAGAGGTCAGCAGCGCAGCCTGCAAACCCATATTGACATAATTTTTAGAACTCCTGCGTATATCTTTTTAGATCCTCAGTCCGGCTTTTCTTTCTGAACACCGAACCGAGCATCAGGGGCTACTGTCTATGCGGTATTACATTGCATATTTTTAAACTTCTTACCTCAAAGCCTGTTAGAAGGCTGCTGCAAGCTCCGGTCAGCTCGCTCTTGGCGAGCTGAACCTTCTGAATCACCGCACTCATAATAGTGCGGTGTTCTTCCTTGATGGAAGCGCTGTTGAGCGCCTCCAACAAGTTGTCCGGTGCCTCCGGTTGGACGGAGGCTGCTGGTGTCATGGTCTTGCCCTTCTTACGAAGGGGCCGCCTGTCGGACTCCGGAACCACTGCGGGTTTCGGCACGGAGTCCGGCACGAAGTCCGGGAGGTTGCCTTGTGGCACCTCCAGAGCCTCCCCCTCCTGGCGGGTCCCCTCCTGGGATCCCACCTCGGCGTCCTCAGCATCATGAGGGGTGGAGGCGGTTAGAATGGAATCTACATCCGACGGAGCCAAGGACCCGCTGGATGAAGCGGGAAGATCCTCCTCGGCCGGGCTACAGGTAGTATGCGGCATTAGAAGGACACTACATGGCACAAAAGAGAAATTACAAATCACTCAGGAATCCGGATACTTACGATCTTGCCAGGGGCTTGGCCCTTGAGGGCCACTCCCCGTCACCGTCATTGGCGTTGGCGGAGCTGTCCGGAGGAAGGGTCCTTCCCCTCTTGGACCCTTCGGCCTCCCCCGTTGGGGAAGCCTTCCTCTTCCTCTGTCCCCCTCCTGGGGAGAGTCTTCTTTCTCCTCCTCGCCTTCGGGGGAGGAGTCCGCCTCGGAGTCATCGGACGATGAGTCCGATACCACCTGGCGCCGGGAACTCCTTCGGGTTCCCGTGGCCTTCTTCTTGGCCTTCTTCTCCGGCACCACATAAAGTGTCGGGACTAGCAGCCCCGTTAAACGGGCATCCGCTGGTTCTTTGGGAGGGGAGCCGGACAGTTAACCTGTCCGGACGTCCTCTGCCAGTCCTGTTAAAGGCATTGGGAATTTTAGATCCCACATAGAGTCAAACTATGAAAGAAATACGTGTCCCATAAAGGATAACTTACCGCACCGGCCGGGCGTTTCGTGATGAATCCGCGATCTTCAGTCACGGATGCGGGGGCTTCTCCCCCCTTGAACAGCACCCTCTAGGCAGCTTCATACGTTGTGTCGAAAAGCCCGCTAAGGGTGCGGTGTTGTGCCGGATCGAACTCCCACAGGTTGAAGGCCCGTTGTTGGCAGGGGAGAATCCGGCGGATGAGCATGACCTGGATCACGTTGACAAGCTTGAGCTTCTTGTTCACCAAGCTCTGGAGACAGGACTGGAGTCCGGTCAGCTCCTCCGAACTGCCCATTAGCAAGCCCTTCTCTTTCCAGGAGGTGAGCTGCATGGGGGAACCAGATCTGAACTCGGGGGCCACAGCCCATTTAGGGTCACGCGGCTTGGTGATATAGAACCACCCCGATTGCCACCCTTTGATGTTTTCCACAAAGGCGCCCTCGAGCCAGAGGACGTTGGGCATCTTGCCCACCATGGTGCCTCCGCACTCCGCTTGGACGCCCTTCACTACCTTCGGCTTGACATTGAAGGTTTTTAGCCACAAGCTGAAGTGGGGCTAGATGCAGAGGAAGGCCTCACACACGACGATAAATGCCGAGATGTTGAGGATGAAGTTTGGCACCAGATCGTGGAAGTCCGGGCCGTAGTAGTACATGAGCCCCCGGACGAAGGGATGAAGTGGGAAGCCCAGTCCGCGGAGGAAGTGGGGAAGGAATACGACCCTCTCATGGGGCCTGGGGGTGGGGATGAGCTGCCCCTTGTCGGGCAGCCGGTGCGCGATGTCGCTGGACAGGTATCGGGCGCCGCGCAGCTTCTTGATGTGCTCCTCCGTAATGGAGGAGGTCATCCACTTGCCTCCCGCTCTGGACATGGCTGGAGAAGGTTGAGACGAGATGTGCGCACTTGGGCGCTGGAGCTCGAGTACGCGGAGATGGATAAGCAAAGGAGGAAGAAGGCGTAGGTAAAAAAGGTGGATCCTTATCCCCTATATATGGGCGGACGAAGACTATGCGTCCCCATCGGCCTGGTAAAACTCGCTTATCTCCCAAGCGCCACCATCAATGGCGCGGTTGGGTTACCCACGTCCGTATTGATGAGAATCCTGGAATAAGGGGAACACGATCTCTGCTTCGACAAGACGTGCCAAGGAAACCGCTTCGCTAAACGCGCTGAGGTGGTATAATAAAAAACGATTCAAGTAAAGGCTTGGTAGTGGAATGACGTCGTGCCACGAAATACGTCAGCAGATTGAACCTGTGTACATATTATTCTCTCTACGGTGGAATGTGGAATTTATTTTGCAGAGCCGGACACTATCCTGGTGTTCACAATCTTCTATGAATTATTCGGAGGAGGAACCCGCCTTGCAATGCCGAACAATATGTGCGCCGGACTCATCGTCATTGAAGCCTGGTTCAGGGGCTACTGAGGGAGTCCTGGACTAGGGGGTGTCCGGATAGCCGGACTATCATCATCGGCCGGACACCAAGACTATGAAGATACAAGATTGAAGACTTCGTCCCGTGTCCGGATGGGACTTTCCTTGGCGTGGAAGGCAAGCTTGGCGATACAGATATGTAGGTCTCCTACCATTGTAACCGACTCTGTGTAACCCTAGCCCTCTCCGGTGTCTATATAAACCGGAGGGTTTTAGTCCGTAGGACACAACCATTACAACAATCATACCATAGGCTAGCTTCTAGGGTTTAGCCTCCTTGATCTCGTGGTAGATCCACTCTTGTACTACCCATATCATCAATATCAATCAAGCAGGAGTAGGGTCTTACCTCCATCGAGAGGGCCCGAACCTGGGTAAAAACATCGTGTCCCTTATCTCCTGTTACCATCCGCCTAGACGCACAGTTCGGGACCCCCTACCCGAGATCCGCCGGTTTTGACACCGACAACCATCTTGTGTACTTAATGGTTCCTTCATTTTCTACTAGCTAGCGTGTCGAGTTCTCTCTATATGTATAGTAGCTAGCGTCGACGAAGCATGGAGATAAAGAGAGGTCACTTCTCCCTATTAGCTAGCTAACACAATATATGAAACCCCTAAATTAACCCTCCAAAACACCCTACCCCCCCTTCAAAAAAAACCCCAGCTCCTGCCATATATATGCTGACGCATGGATGCCTTTTGGTCCCAGTTGGTATTACCAACCGGGACTAAAGATCCTCCTGCTTGGGCGCCCCGCAGCAGCCACGTGGAGCCCTTTCTGTCCCGGTTGGTAAGCGAACCAGGACTAAAGGTTTTGGGCTTTAGTCCCGACCATTTAGTCCTGGTTCCAAAACCGAGGCTAATGGGCCTATGGAACCGGGACAAATGGCCCGTTTTCTACTAGTGATTGTTGCATAAGTACGTGGAGTACTGACTATCCCTGCAGCCTTTTTTGCAGAAACACAACGGCGAGTTGCAGACCTCTAGACCTTGACCAAGAGGCCATCCACGGGGATGTGAGGTAGTCCATGTGCATGAATCAATGGGGGAAATCGTGGGGGTTGGAGATGCATATGTAGCAGCCGGTAAGAGAGGGAGAGAGCGCTCGACAACACCTGCAGCCAAGGCGTAAATCGAGAAAAAATGAGCGGTGGGAGTGAGAGAAAGAGAGAGAAAGTAGCTCACAACACACACACTGTATTGATCATTGAGGTTACAAGGTACATATAGCCGGCAGCCCAACGTCTCCCGTGAAGAGTGGCACACAGGCCAAGTCGTGGAGTGGGCTGGCCGATCCTAGAAACTAGGCAACGGTTACAACAATGCACATCTCATACATGTACATGAAATAATATGTTAACACCCCCCCCCCCACCCCCCCCACCCCCCGCAGTCGGAACTCCACCGGGGTGGATGTTTAGACTAGAGCAAAAATCAGCA
>NC_057807.1:164356780-164363528 GCF_018294505.1 Triticum aestivum | reverse complement strand
TTGATGTGTACCTTGCCAGAGCTCGCAGTAGCACCTGGGTATTTGATACTGGTTCTGTTGCTAATATTTGCAACTCAAAATAGGGACAATGGATTAAGCGAAGACTGGCTAAGGACGAGGTGACGATGCGCGTGGGAAATGGTTCCAAAGTCGATGTGATCGCCATCGGCACGCTACCTCTACATCTACCTTCAGGATTAGTTTTAGACCTGAATAATTGTTATTTGGTGCCAGCGTTGAGCATGAACATTATATCTAGATCTTGTTTAATGCGAGACGGTTATTCATTTAAATCCGAGAATAATGGTTGTTCTATTTATATGAGTAATATCTTTTATGGTCATGCACCCATGAAGAGTGGTCTATTTTTGTTGAATCTCGATAGTAGTGATACACATATTCATAATGTTGAAGCCAAAAGATGCAGAGTTGATAATGATAGTGCAACTTATTTGTGGCACTGCCATTTAGGTCATATTCCTATAAAGCGCATGAAGAAACTCCATACTGATGGACTTTTGGAATCACTAGATTATGAATCACTTGGTACTTGTGAACCATGCCTCATGAGCAAGATGACTAAAACGTCGTTCTCCGGAACTATGGAGCGAGCAACAGATTTGTTGGAAATCATACATATTGATGTATGTGGTCCGATGAATGTTGAGGCTCGCGGCGGGTATCGTTATTTTCTCACCTTCACAGATGATTTGAGCAGATGTGGGTATATCTACTTAATGAAACATAAGTCTAAAACATTTGAAAAGTTCAAAGAATTTCAGAGTGAAGTGGAAAATCATCATAACAAGAAAATAAAGTTTCTACGATTTGATTGTGGAGGGGAATATTTGAGTTACGAGTTTGGTCTACATTTGAAACAATGCGGAATAGTTTCGCAACTCACGCCGCCGGGAACACCACAACGTAATGGTGTGTCCGAACGTCGTAATTGTACTTTACTAGATATGGTGCGATCTATGATGTTACTGATTTACCGCTATCGTTTTGGGGTTATGCTTTAGAGACGGCTACATTAACGTTAAATAGGGCACCATCACATCCGTTGAGATGACGCCTTATGAACTATGGTTTGGCAAGAAACCAAAGTTGTCGTTTCTTAAAGTTTGGGGCTGCGATGCTTATGTGAAAAAACTTCAACATGATAAGCTTGAACCCAAATCGTAGAAATGTGTCTTCATAGGATACCCAAAGGAAATTGTTGGGTACACCTTCTATCACAGATCCGAAGGCACGACATTCGTTGCTAAAAATGAATCCTTTCTAGAGAAGGAGTTTCTCTCGAAAGAAGTGAGTGGGAGGAAAGTAGAACTTGATGAGGTAACTGTACCTGCTCCCTTATTGGAAAGTAGTTCATCACAGAAACCGGTTCCTGTGACGCCTGCCCCAATTAGTGAGGAAGCTAATGATATTGATCATGAAACTTCAGATCAAGTTACTACCGAACCTCGTAGGTCAACCAAAGTAAGATCCGCACCAGAGTGGTACGGGGATCCTATTCTGGAGGTCATGTTACTTGACCATGGAGAACCTACGAACTATGAGGAAGCGATGATGAGCCCAGATTCCGCAAAATGGCTTGAGGCCATGAAATCTAAGATGGGATCCATGTATGAGAACAAAGTGTGGACTTTGGTTGACTTGCCCGATGATCGGCAAGCCATCGAGAATAAATGGATCTTCAAGAATAAGACTGACGCTGATGGTAATGTTACTGTCTACAAAGCTCGACTTGTTGCGAAAGGTTTTTGACAAGTTCAAGGGGTTGACTACGATGAGACTTTCTCACCCGTAGTGATGCTTAAGTCTGTTTGAATCATGTTAGCAATTGCCGCATTTTATGATTATGAAATTTGGCAAATGGATGTCAAAACTGCATTCCTGAATGGATTTCTGGAAGAAGAGTTGTATATGATGCAACCAGAAGGTTTTGTTGATCCAAAAGGTGCTAACAAAGTGTGCAAGCTCCAGCAATCCATTTATGGACTGGTGCAAGCCTCTCGGGGTTGGAATAAACGCTTTGATAGTGTGATCAAAGCCTATGGTTTTATACAGACTTTTGGAGAAGCCTATATTTACAAGAAAGTGAGTGGGAGCTCTGTGGCATTTCTAATATTATATGCGGACGACATATTGTTGATTGGAAATGATATAGAATTTCTAGATAGCATAAAAGGATACTCGAATAAAAGTTTTTCAATGAAAGACCTCGGTGAAGCTGCTTATATATTGGGCATCAAGATCTATAGAGATAGATCAAGACGCTTAATTGGACTTTCACAAAGTACATACCTTGATAAAGTTTTGAAAAAGTTCAAAATGGATCAAGCAAAGAAAGGGTTCTTGCCTGTAATACAAGGTGTGAAGTTGAGTCAGACTCAATGCCCAACAACTGCAGAAGATAGAGAGAAAATGAAAGATGTTCCCTATGCTTCAGCCATAGGCTCTATCATGTATGCAATGTTGTGTACCAGACTAGATGTGTGCCTTGCTATTAGTTTAGCAGGGAGGTGCCAAAGTAATCCAGGAGTGGATCACTGGACAACGGTCAAGAACATCCTGAAGTACCTAAAAAGGACTAAGGATATGTTTCTCATTTATGGAGGTGACAAAGAGCTAGTCGTAAATGGTTACGTCTATCCAAGCTTTGACACTGATCCAGACGATTCTAAATCGCAAACCGGGTACGTGTTTATATTAAACGGTGGAGCTGTCAGTTGGTGCAGTTCTAAACAAAGCGTCGTGGTGGGATCTACGTGTGAAGCGGAGTATATAGCTGCTTCGGAAGCAGCAAATGAAGGAGTCTGGATGAAAGAGTTCATATCCGATCTAGGTGTCATACCTAGTGCATCGGGTCCAATGAAAGTCTTTTGTGACAATACTGGTGCAATTGCCTTGGCAAAGGAATCCAGATTTCACAAGAGAACCAAGCACATCAAGAGAGGCTTCAATTCCATCCGGGACAAAGTCCAGGTGGGAGACATAGAGATTTGCAAGATACATACGGATCTGAATGTTGCAGACCCGTTGACTAAGCCTCTTCCACGAGCAAAACATGATCAGCACCAAAGCTCCATGGGTGTTAGAATCATGGGATAATTAGATTTATGCCCCTAGTTGTGTCCCACTTGTCTGTTTTACCCCTAATTCCCAAAAGTCACTGGTTCTGTCCAAGTCACTTTGCTCCTCTTATGCTTTTGCCCTTTGACCGTCAGTTTGAAAACTTCATAACTAATTCATGCTAAATCAGAAAAATGCAAATAAGATACCAAAATGTTCGGAAAAACATCACCTATATGTCAGTGTCAGTTGCATTCGTGAAAAAAGTGTTAGAAAGTGCACATCTGAGTTTTAGCTCTTTTTATACCACCATGAATAGTAAACTCTAAAAAATTCAAAAAAAATATGGTGGCAAAGAACAACAAATGTTCTGTGTGCTTGCCAAGTTTCATCAGGGAACGACATTGGTGGAAGTCGTGGCAAAAAAAATCTATTTTGGAGTGCTGATTGTATTTTTTTGCCACGACACCCACGAATGTTATTCCCTGATGAAACTTCACATGCACTTAAAACATTTGCCACTCTTTGCCACCATATATTTTTTGAATTTTTTTAGAGTTTACTATTCATGGTGGTATCAGAAAAGCTAAAACTCATATGTGCACTTTCCAACACTTTTTTCATGAATGCAAATGACACTGACATATAGGTGATGTTTTTCTGAACACTTTGGTACCTTATTTGCATTTTTCTGATTTAGTATGAATTAGTTATGAAGTTTTCAAACTGACGGTCAAACGGTCAAAGGGCAAAAGCATAAGAGGAGCAAAGTGACTTGGACAGAACCGGTGACTTTTGGGAATTAGGGGTAAAACAGACGAGTGGGACACAACTAGGGGCATAAATCTAATTATCCCTAGAATCATTACTGTGTAATCTAGATTATTGACTCTAGTGCAAGTGGGAGACTGAAGGAAATATGCCCTAGAGGCAATAATAAAGTTATTATTTATTTCCTCATATCATGATAAATGTTTATTATTCATGCTAGAATTGTATTAACCGAAAACATAATATATGTGTGAATACATAGACAAACATAGTGTCACTAGTATGCCTCTACTTGACTAGCTCATTGATCAAAGATGGCTAAGTTTCCTGACCATAGATATGAGTTATCATTTGATCAATAAGACCACATCATTAGAAGAATGGTGTGATTGACTTGACCCATTTTGTTAGCTTAGCACTTGATCGTTTAGTATGTTGCTATTGCTTTCTTCATGACTTATACATGTTCCTATGACTATGAGATTATTTAACTCCTGCTTACCGGAGGAACACTTTGTGTGCTACCAAACATCACAACGAAACTGGGTGATTATAAAGGTGCTCTACAGGTGTCTCCGAAGGTACTTGTTGAGTTGACGTATTTCGATATTAGGATTTGTCACTCCGATTGTCGGAGAGGTATCTCTGGGCCCTCTCGGTAATGCACATCACTATAAGCCTTGCAAGCAATGTAGCTAATGAGTTAGTTGCGGGATGATGCATTACGTAACGAGTAAAGAGACTTGTTGATAACGAGATTGAACTAGTTATTGTGATACCGACGATTGAATCTCAGGCAACTAACATATAGATGACAAAGGGAACAACGTATGTTGTTATGCGGTTTGACCGATAAAGATCTTCGTAGAATATGTGGGAGCCAATATGAGCATCCAGGTTCCACTATTGGTTATTGACCGGAGACGTGTCTCGGTCATGTCTACATAGTTCTCGAACCCGTAGGGTCCGCACGCTTAAAGTTCGGTGACGATCGGTATTATGAGTTTTTGTGTTTTGATGTACCGAAGGTAGTTTGGAGTCCCGGATATGATCACGGACATGACGAGGAGTCTTGAAATGGTCGAGACATAAAGTTCGATATATTGGATGACTATGTTCGAACACCGGAATGGTTTTGGAAGGTTTCGGACATATACCGGAGTACCGGGGGGGGTTACCGAAACCCCCCGGGGGGTTTATTGGGCCTAATGGGACCTAGTGGAGAAGAGGAGGGGCGGCTGTTGGGTTTCGTAGTAATTTCAAAAAAATTCCTACACACACTCAAGATCATGTTGATGGCATAGCAACGAGAGGGGAGAGTGTATGTCCACGTACCCTCGTAGACCGTTAACGGAAGCGTTATAACAACGCGGTTGATGTAGTCGTACGTCTTCACGATCCGACCGATCCAAGCACCGAACGTACGGGGCCTCCGAGTTCAGCACACGTTCAGCTCGATGACGATCTCCGGCCTCCGATCCAGCCGAGCTCCAGAGATGAGTTCTGTTAGCACAACGGCGTGGTGACGATGTTGATGTTCTACTGGCGCAGGGCTTCGCCTAAGCTTCGCGACGATATGACCGAGGTGGAATATGGTGGAAGGGGGCACCGCGGCGTGCGGCGGTGCGGCGGCGGCGGCTGCTAGGGTTTCGGCGAGCGGGTGCGGGTGCGGGATTGGAACGATGGTGAGTGCGTGCGTGGGGTTTGGAACGGTGGTGAGTGGGTGCGTGGGGTTTGCGGGTACGATGGGGAGTGGGGGCGTGGGTGAGAGGGTGAGGGGTGAGGGCTGCCGTTGGATTCCGGAGCATCCGACGGTTATGATGCATGATCTGCGTGATATGCTCCTGGACCAATCAAAACACAGCAAGCAATTTGAAGATTTTATGACCATCTAAATTGGTCGAAATCAATTAGATTAAAGATAAATTTTTTCACGAAAACTTCCTTTTTCATTTTTTGAGTGCTTAAAATGAGTATTTTTTAAAGGATCAATCAAATATTTTTCAAATGATACCATATTTTGCACAAAGTTTGCATTTTGAATTGGCAAACAATATTGACAAAGAGAGTTTTTATTTTCTTTGCATGAAAAATCAATTTTCCATTTTTCGAGTGCCCGAAATGAGTTTTTTTGTGAAGGACCTACCATATATTTTTTGCAAAATTGGACCACCTCATTTTTATAAAATACTAGGCCATATTTAATACACAATTGACCAAATGGTTGGGTGTAAAAAGTTTTGATCCACCTCTCGTGAAAAAGAGAAATTCCCGCCGATTCAGCTGGAAACGGGTCAAATTTGAACTGTAGTTGCCTCGTAGTTTGCTAAAAAAAATTCAAAAAATCATTTCTAGGTACATAAGTATCTATTTAATCATAGAAACACCAAAAAAATTCCAAGATTCAACCACTAGCTAGGAACGGTCAATCCCGCCGTTTTGACCGCATTCTGAAACGGGCATAAAAAATTCAAAAAAAATCAAAAAAATGGGAAACCTTCGCATTGTGTCATTATATGTGGCCAAGTTCCCAGGAAAAATAACAAACTTGTAATACGGCAATTATTATAAAAAAGTGTTCTCAGAAACGAGCTATCAAGCGTGAAGATTCATGGCTTTCAAGCCAAATGATCAATCTTATGGCCACATTCATGGCATAGTTTGTTCAAATGATCTCATATTGTGCACAAGGGTGCATATTAGAATGGCAAACAATGTTGCCTAAGGAAGTTTTCATTTTCTTTGGACGAAAAAACCATTTTTCATTTTCCGAGTGCCCGAAAGGAGGTTTTTTTGTGAAGGAACTACCAAATAATTGTTGCAAAATTGGACCAAATCATTTTTCTAAAATACTAGGACATATTTAATGCACAATTGACCAAATGGTTGGGTGAAAAAA
>NC_057807.1:164299182-164356526 GCF_018294505.1 Triticum aestivum | reverse complement strand
TTTTGATCCACCTCTCGTGAAAAAGACAAATTGCCGCCGATTTAGTTGGAAGCGGGTCAAATTTGAACTGCAGCTGCCTCATAGTTTGCTATTTATTTTTTCAAAAAATCATTTATAGTTACATAAGTATCTATTTAATCACAGAAACACCAAAAAAATTCCAAGATTCAACAACTAGCTAGGAACGGTCAATCTCGCCGTTTTGACCGCATTTTGAAACGGGCATAAAAAAAATCAAAAAAATCAAAAAATGGGAAACCTTCGCATTGTATCATTATATGTGGCCAAGTTCCCAGGAAAAATAACAAACTTGTAATACGGCAATTATTATAAAAAAGTGTTCTCAGAAACGAGCTATCAAGCGTGAAGATTCATGGCTTTCAAGCCAAATGATCAATCTTATGGCCACATTCATGGCATAGTTTGTTCAAATGATCTCATATTGTGCACAAGGGTGCATATTAGAATGGCAAACAATGTTTCCTAAGGAAGTTTTCATTTTCTTTGGACGAAAAAACCATTTTTCATTTTCCGAGTGCCCGAAAGGAGGTTTTTTTGTGAAGGAACTACCAAATAATTGTTGCAAAATTGGACCAAATCATTTTTCTAAAATACTAGGACATATTTAATGCACAATTGACCAAATGGTTGGGTGAAAAAAGTTTTTATCCACCTCTCGTGAAAAAGACAAATTGCCGCTGATTTAGTTGGAAGCGGGTCAAATTTGAACTGCAGCTGCCTCATAGTTTGCTCTTTATTTTTTCCAAAAATCATTTCTAGGTACATAAGTATCTATTTAATCATAGAAACACCAAAAAAATTCCAAGATTCAACCACTAGCTAGGAACGGTCAAGCCCGCCATTTTGACCGCATTATGAAATGGGCATAAAAAATTCAAAAAAAATCAAAAAATTGGAAAACCTTCGCATTGTGTCATTATATGTGACCAAGTTTCCAGGAAAAATAATAAACTTGTAATACGGTAATTATTTTAAAAAAATGTTCTCAGGAATGAGCTATCAAGTGTGAAGATTCATGGCTTTCAAGCCAAATTATCAATCTTATGGCCACATTCATGGCATAGTTTGTTCAAATGATCTAATATTGTGCACAAGGTTGCATATTGGAATAGCAAACAATGTTGGCTAAGGAAGTTTTCATTTTCGTTGGACAAAAAAACCATTTTCCATTTTTCGAGTGCCCGAAAGGAGGTTTTTTTGTGAAGGAACTACCAAATAATTGTTACAAAATTGGACCAAATCATTTTTATAAAATACTAGGCCATATTTAATGCACAATTGACAAAATGGTCTGGTGTAAATTTTTTTGATCCACCTCTCGTGAAAAAGACAAATTTCTGCCGATTCAGCTGGAAGCGGGTCAAATTTGAACTGCAACTGCCTCATACTTTGCTATTTATTTTTTTCCAAAAATTATTTCTAGTTACATAAGGACCTATTTAATCATAAATACATGGTTTGGTGGCGATACGTCGAGGTTTGGGCGGTGGCCGAGGGCCCCAACTCTAGAGCGCGTAAACTCGCATGCCCGCCGCGTGGTCACCGCGTGACCGTGGCGTTGCCATGTGTTCTGGGTAGCCTAGACATGTCTAGTGGGTTGGGCACTCCCCAGGTTGGTGCTAGGAAGAAAATTACAACATAAGATTCTCACGAGGAGACCAATCGATGCTCAAACATGAATTAGCAGCCAAGTGTTTGATTAGCGGTACGGGAAATGTACATGGCTAATGGGCGTAAGTTTTGGCTGAGGATGTTCAGTTACTAAGAAGACCCTTTTCACAAATTTTCAGCTCAAAAGGAGGAGCCTAGGTGGTACTTGCTTTGCAAATCACCACACTGGACATAAATACAAATGTTGAAGCTCGGCTCAAAATAATGAATGGATTGAGCTGGCATTTGGTGGAGGATGGTTATTTGGGCATAGGAAAGCACTGTAGAAAATCGATACTATTTGGACATGCCAAAGTGGTACTTCCTTCACAAACTGTTACTCTGAACAGAATAGGAAAATGAATATTTTTGAATTATTTTTGAACTAGGCAAGGAAGGTTTTTACATATTTGACGAAGATATGACCCAAAGAATTTATGAGATTTTTTTGGGAATTTTGGGAATGACAGAAATATAGGTTGCTTCACAACCTAGGGCAAAAACTGCCACATGGACATGACACATAGGCAAAACTGATGAGGTGGCGCCTAGTCATAGCAACCCACCACAATTTACAAGGCTATGACCATCTATATTGGTCGTTAACAACTAGAAATAAGGCAGCGGACTAGCGATGTTAGCTTTATGACCATTTCATGTAAGGAAATTATGACCTTTCTGACCAAAATGGTCGCAATGGTTTAGGGTTTGGAGCCCCTCGAACAGCTTTTGACCAATTGGTCTCAAATGGTCATAAATCTATGACCAATTCTTCCAGGGTCATTGACAGAAGGTCATAAGTTGACATATTTCTTGTAGTGTACGGGTTCGAGAACTATGTAGACATGACCTAAAACCATTCTCGGTCAATAACCAATAGCGGGACCTGGATGCCCATATTGGTTCCTACATATTCTACGAAGATCTTTATCGGTCAAACCGCATAACAACATACATTGTTCCCTTCGTCATCGGTATGTTACTTGCCCGAGATTTGATCGTCGGTATCCAATACCTAGTTCAATCTCGTTACCGGCAAGTCTCTTTACTCGTTCTGTAATACGTCATCTCATAACTAACTTATTAGTTATAATGCTTGCAAGGCTTAAGTGATGAGTATTACCGAGAGGGCCCAGAGATACCTCTCCGACAATCGGAGTGATAAAACCTAATCTCGAAATACGCCAACTCAACATGTACCTTCGGAGACACCTGTAGTACTCCTTTATAATCACCCAGTTACGTTGTGACGTTTGGTAGTACCCAAAGTGCTCCTCCGGTAAACGGGAGTTGCATAATTCTCATAGTTACAGGAACGTGTATAAGTCATGAAGAAAGCAATAGCAGAATACTAAACGATCAAGTGCTAAGCTAACGGGATGGGTCATGTCAATCACATTATTCTCCTAATGATGTGACCTCATTAATCAAATGACAACACATGTCTATGGTTAGGAAACATAACCATCTTTGATTAATGAGCTAGTCAAGTAGAGGCATACTAGTGACTATATGTTTGTCTATGTATTCACACATGTATCATGTTTCCGGTTAATACAATTCTAGCATGAATAATAAACATTTATCATGATATAAGGAAATAAATAATAACTTTATTATTGCCTCTAGGGCATATATCCTTCACCACCGACGTACTCCTTGCACCCATATATACCTACGTACCCTAAAACTTCCAGAACAGAAGATAGATCGGGAGTTCCGCCGCCGCAAGCCTTTGTAGCCACCAAAAACCAATAGGGACCTTGTTCCGGCACCCTGCCGGAGGGGGAACCCATCACCGATGGCCATCTTCATCATCCCGACGCTATCCATGATGAGGAGGGAGTAGTTCACCCTCGGGTCTGAGGGTTTGTACCAGTAGCTATGTGTTTGATCTCTCTGTCTCGTGTTCCATCTATGGCATGATCTTGATGTATCCCGAGCTTTGCTATTGTAGTTGGATCTTATGATGTTTCTCCCCCTCTACTCTCTTGTGATGAATTGAGTTTCCCCTTTGAAGTTATCTTATCGGATTGAGTCTTTTATGAGAACACTTGATGTATGTCTTGCCGTGATTATCTGTGGTGACAAAGGGATATCATGTGCCACTTGATGTATGTTTTGGTGATTAACTTGCGGGTTTCGTGACATTGGGAACCTATGCATAGGGGTTGACACACGTTCTTGACTCTCCGATAGAATCTTTGGGGCTCTCTTTGAAGTACTTTTATGTTGGTTGGATGAATCTGAGATTTTGTGATGCATATCGTATAATCATGCCCACGGATACTTGAGGTGACAATGGAGTATCTAGGTGACATTAGGGTTTTGGTTGATTTGTGGCTGAAGGTGTTATTCTAGTATGAACTCTATGATGGATCGAACGGAAAGAATAGCTTTATGTTATTTTACTACGAACTCTTGAATAGATAGAACAGAAAGGATAACTTTGAGGTGGTTTCGTACCCTACCATAATCTCTACATTTGTTCTCCGCTATTAGTGGCTTCGGAGTGACTCTTTGTTGCATGTTGAGGGTTTGTTATATGATCTTTCTATGTTATTATTGTTGAGAGAACTTGCACTAGTGAAACTATGAACCCTAGGCCTTGTTTCCTATCATTGCAATACCGTTTACGCTCACTTTTATCATTAGTTACCTTGCTGTTTTTATTATTTTAGATTACAAATACCTTTATCTACCATCCATATTGCACTTGTATCACCATCTCTTCGCCGAACTAGTGCACCTATACAATTTGTCATTGTATTGGGTGTGTTGGGGACACAAGAGACTCTCTATTATTTGGTTGCAGGTTTGCTTGAGAGAGACCATCTTCATCCTACGCCTCCTACGAATTGATAAATCTTAGGTCATCCATTTGAGGGAAATTTGCTACTGTCCTACAAATCTGTGCACTTGCAGGCCCAACAACTTCTACAAGAAGAAGATTGTGTAGTAGACATCAACAAGGTCGGCAATCCTATTGACCCCGCATGACCTATGCGATATGATGAGGTCGTCCTGCGGGCACATTGAGCACGGACGTTTGCTTTGTTTTTCTTGGTTGTGATGGTCTCTTTCCCACGGATATGAACGTGAGTCTCCATACTCTTTTTGGGTTTAAATCTTGCACGCCTCAACTTCTCACGTATGTATCTCTCCCAGTCTCTTGCATATCTTTTTTATGCCTCTATCTCTCATGTTTGACTCACTTCTCATGTACCCTTCTCTTTCATGTGTCTCTCTCAAACTCTCAGATCTCTCTCCTCTAAAAAGCCTGGATGACCAAATAAAAAACTACGAACATTTTCAAGAAAATCATTTGAGCCTTCCTTCTATTTTATTTAATTGCCTTTTCAAATTCCTTTTGAGCCTTTCAAAAACCCCATGCCTTTTTCTACTTCAAGGTAGACCTCCAAACTTTGCCGATATTTCTTCTATCTTTTCCCCAAGTTCCATTAAAAATCTCAATATTTTTGGACACTTATAAAACCTAGTCCTAGAGTTTGAATTTAAACTTTCAATCATGCCCATTTATATTTTATGGATCACGATAATTTTTGTGAGTCCAGGGAAAATAACCCCATGCCCAAACTCTTTTCCTAGAGCTCCTTTTCTTTCTTCAAATCTCTGGGTTCTTTTTCAGAAATAGAAAAAGTGAAAAACTGAAGGAAGAGAGGGAGAGACAGCGCCTGCCGGCCCTTTTGGCCCAAGGCCCAGCCGCACCTCGTCAACCCTAGCCGCCAGGGGAGAGGCTCGCTCGATCCCGATCCCCACTCTTCCGAGCCCCCTCGTCCTCCTCTCGATCCCCAGCCACCAGAGACACGCACGAGAGAGAGGTTCGGCCGCCGCCGCCCCTCGCACGCTTGCCTCCCGCCGGAAACTTCGCCACCCGATGCCGTGCCTCCGGCAAGCTCCGCCTCTCCTCCTCCCGTTTTCCCTCCTCGCGCCGTCTTGCTCGAAGCAGCCATGCTCTGCCGTGGTCCGCGGCGAGCGTCGCTAACCTCGCACCTTCCCTGCCGCTCCCCTACCCCATTGAGGACGAGGCTGGCGAGTCCTGCCGTCGTCCCGAGGTAATCCGCTGCCGTCCCTCTCCTCGTTCCCTTTCTCTTCTCTGCCATGGCCACCCGCAGGAGCTCGAGCTCGCCCCGCACCTCCTTCCTGTCGTCCTTCTCGCCGTCGCCTGGCTCCACGCCTCCCCATACCCTGCAAGTCCCGCCACACCACCCTCTTCTGCATCGAGACGCGTCGCCGCCTCAAGTGCCTGCCTCGCCACCCCATGCGTGGATTCGGTCACCCTCGAACCATTCCCGCCGGAATCCGGCGTGATCCGGCCGGAGAATGAACGCCGTCGCGGCCTGGAACCTCCCCTGCATGCATCTTCGTGGCTGCACGCCGGCGCAGCTGGGACCTCCCCTGCTTGCATCTTCGTCGCTGCACGCTTGTTTTTAGTAAAATTGAAACGTTTTTCTCAGATTAAAAGAGGACTGCGGGTTAGATAACTAAAACAGCAGGGACTTTTGTGTAAAAACACCGTGACGGTGAACCCGAAGACCCAATCCATGCTTTATTATTATAGGGAGAGAGGAGAGATAGCACAGACTCAAATAAAAAAAAGCAGAAAGAAGGGGCCTTACTGATAGTTTGGGCCTCGGCTATTTCTGTGGCCCGAACCGAGAGCCCAAAAATTCTCGTACCAATAATTTCTTTACTTTATTGTATTCGCCGGTCTTTCCCATAAATAATACCAAAAAGGACACGGGCCGTGGACCAAACTCTTTTCCCCCAAATTTCCCCTCTTCCCCCTCCCCACCCCTCGATCTGATCTCGATTCATCTACCTCTTCTCCCCGAATCCTCAATTCGACACCAGATCCGGTCCTCCCTCGCCGAGGCCTCTCTATTGGTACCGATTTCGCCCCGTATCGTTGATTCTGTGTGTTCCCGAGATTAGGGTTTCGAGGCGCTGAAATCGGGTACCGATTGGCTCGATTGAGGCGGGATTTCTCCAGGGGAGGCTGGTCTGTGGTTGATTGGTGGCTCTGAGATCCTATTATTGCGGTTCCTTTCATCGAATTTGCGCGATTTGTTTGCTAGGGTTTCGTCGTTTCCCTCGCGTCCAACCCTCCGACGACCCCTCATCGCCAGTAAGTAGTCCCTCCCCTTGCTTGATTTTTGATTTCTTATATTCGAGAAAGATAGATCTAAAATTGACCAGGCTTGGATTCATCGGGACCTTAATTTAATTTGACTTATTTTTCATGCGGCGAATTTAATTTTGACTTATTTTTCATGCGGTGAATTTGATTTTGACTTTAATAGGGTAGACAAACCTATTTGAATTGACCGGGTGATCCATGGATGTCGTATGGAGCTTGCTTCCAAATTCTCACAGGGAGATCACGGCCGTGTATACTGCCTGTGTTTGCCCATACAAATATAATTGAATAAACTTCTCTATGTGTTGCACCTTCTATAGTTTAGTGGGAGAACGTCGCATGTGCGGAAACAATGTTATGCACTTGGTTGAAAACATGAGATGCAATCGATTTGTGCACCCTACTTTGGTGATGCGCACTTGAAGGTTTGTACGTCAGTGTGGTCGGTGGTAGTGTTCAACTTGGATGTTCATTTGCAATTGGTATAATAAGTAACACAATACGTTTCCTCTTCACGATGTTTAGCTATCGTTCTAGTCCTGCACAGTGATCACCCGGTGCAATATAGTTGTATCTATTTGCCATCATTTTGTTATCTAATGGAAGAGTTCTCTTCCTCAGGAGCATTATGTTGCATCAAGAAAATAGTGAGGTTTATGTGAGGCACCACTCTGAGCAGCTTGCATGTGGCAATCTGAGGGGAACCGATGATGGGCGCTCAAACTTCCTTCCTGGGAAATACCATATTGCAACAGGTAACGGCTGCCATTTCCGTTTGCCTTGTACAAGCATGCCTAGATTCTTGTGCCAGATTGTGTGCAATTAAAGTTTGTCAAATGAATGTAAACTAGCCAATCTGATGAATAGTTGGGCCTAATTTTGGAATTTCAGAATGGAATACCACAGCTTGTCTAGTTAATACTACCAGTGCTGTTAAAGAAGTGACAGTCGATCATTATAAGAGACCTGCCTCTAGTGGTTTCCCAGACATGTTGGACTGCAAACGGATGAAGCAGGAAGAGCAAAGTAAGACATGTTAACTCGCAACCTTTTATGGAAGTTCATACTCTGTCATTTACAGAAACTTTTGATACTCTGCTTCTGTACACTTTACACTTTGCTTCCATACACTTGACACTTCCGCCATGAGGACTAGTTTCCCCAAAGGGTTCTATTAAATCTACCCATCACCCCTACGTGACCTTGTTATGCATGATTGAGATAGTATGGTGGGTATTTTGGCCATCTTTGTGTAGAGGTTTAATTTCCCTGTTGCGTGTGGCTGTCCATTACTGCCATGTGTTCCTATATATAAAACCAAAGTGCTGATTGGGTTCATATTTTCTCCATTTCAGCTGTATCTGAGAAAGATAATGCAGCAGATGCTGACATAAATGTTCCAGAGTATGGATCATACAAGACATGGGAGAGAATCTCCGATCCACCAGCGTACGGTAGTGAGGAAAGTGAGGATGAAGGTGTAGATCCACCCGTTAATTTTTCACTAGCCCAAACTTATGTTGAAGATTACCTGCGATCTGCAAGTTATTATCAAAGGGAAGACATTTACTCGTCTGTTAGCCTTTGCCCTACAAGGAAAACTGTTCCAATTGGGCCAAATTATCAGGCTGAGTTGCCAGAGTGTGCATCTGGTAATTGTAGGAGCTCAGTTGATGGTAATGCTGATGTGTCATCATCTTCTCACATATGTGATATAAAGGAAGCCGGGAGTGACAAGTGGATTAGGAACTCTGTTATTCCAATGCCTGGTTCTGTTGAGTTATCTTCAGTGCTGAAACCTGTTTGCTGTAAGACAGATTGCAGTTGTGTTGATGAAGGTTCGATTGCGTGCGTGAGGAAGCATGTGAAGGAAGCAAGAGAAAGACTAATGAGTGCCCTTGATCTGAACACCTTCAAAGAGTTAGGATTCTTTGACATGGGAGAGGAGGTGGCCTTGAAATGGACTGAAGATGAAGAGCATTTGTTCCAGGATGTGGTATCATTAAACCCTGCCTCTCTTGGAAGGAACTTCTGGGATGAACTTCTGCTTGCCTTCCCATTGAAGACTAACAAAGAGTTAGTGAGCTACTATTTCAATGTCTACATGTTGAGGAAGAGGGCTGAGCAGAATAGGTTTGATCCAATGAATGTTGACAGTGATAATGATGAATGGGAGGGAAGAGATGATGATGAATTTGCTGTGACAGAAAGGGCTGGTGAGGATTTGCTGCTCGAGTCTCTTACTGATCAAGATGATGGTGCATGCAATCAAGTTCCCCTCCAAGGAAATATACATGAAGAGTCTGGTGAGGAGGATGAGTTTGACTGTTCTAGTGGTGACAGGCAAGAAAATTGCTGCATGGAGGGGAATGTCATGGTGTCCCTTGTGGACGTTAACCAGGGGGCAACCATTTTTGACGCAGATGCTCAAGACGACTCGTGCACATCATTTGAGGCTCCGCATGTTTGTACCACGGATGGCACACCCACTGATATTGCTGGAGACCACTACCGGGATGTTGGCTTTGGTAGCGTTGCAGATCATGGATACTTTGGTGGCCATTGCGACCCGAAAACATGGGATATTGGTTTCAGTAGCGTTTGGGAGAAAGACGAATTTCTTTCGACAAACAATGTGATAGAAGAGGTGTTTGGAAAGGATTCTTGTGAAAATGGAAATGACTCTTCTACTGCCCAGGGCATCATGTAAAGATGATCCGGGTTTCTGATGGAGAGCGAAGGCCGAACCTGCTTTTGAAATTTGTGCAGTGGTAGCTCTTCGTTTTTTTTGACGATGATTCACTTGCCTGTAGAAATCCCGCCTCTGTCTGTCCCGAGAACATCTGTTTGAGAAATGTAATTTCATTCTCATGATGAATGTCTGTCTATTTGTAGTTATCCATCATCAGTCGATGATCTCCTGTAGCCTGTTGTAGCCTCTATGTACTGTTGTCATGACAAGTTTCAAGGCCTGAGCATTTTTGCATATGCTAGCGACGGTCAATATGATATAGATGTTGCTCTAATATGCTTGACAAATTATATTGCTTTCCTTCTACTTGCATCTTTTCTATATAAGTAGATGACACTCCCAAAGCAGGGTTGTGTCAACAGATGGTCAACCATGAAGTCTTGCTCTCGGTTCTAGGTTGCACAAGTTTTCGTGGCAAGTTTTTTTTTTGCTACACCTGACAAATACTGAACTGCAAATTTATTACTTCCACTTATCTAACCATGGGATGTCAGGTACTAGATCTCATCCCACTTTTTTTTCTTTGAAAAGCCCATCCCCACTTTTGATACCCAGCTAAACTCATCCATAGCAATATGTTCTTCCGCGAACCAACCTGGATGGTTCGGAGAACAGTCGTATCCCTTCAAGTCCTAGGCTTGATTGGTGCTCGTATTTTCTGGATTTATTTCAGACTTTTCGATGATATTTGTTGAGTGGGAGAAGACATTCCCATCGACTACGAGGCGCGTATGATGATTTTATCAATCAATGTTAATATGTTATGCCGACTTGGAGGTGCGTGTGTTCATAGAGGTGAGTGTATGTTCATGTATGTAAGCGATTTCGATCGTATTGTGTTAAAAAAATGTTCTTCATACACATGCATTTTATCATCATAATAATTCAAATCATATTGTTTCAAACACACATAGCTCAACATCAATTCAAATCCACCACATATGCAATTTAAATTTAAACACAAAAAATGGTCCAAACGCATCGAAGTATTCTTCTCTTCTCTAACCATCAGAAGCCAGGTACTAGATCAATGGATGTCCCTTGTCGTCCGCTTCTCTCGTGTATTTGCAGGGGTGATATTTCAGGGCGAGCGTCTAGACGTGAAGTTTTTGTTCCTAGTTCTCATGAAAGTAAAATGCATTGGTAATCATTATACTTGTATCGTAGGTTTACTTTGGTCATCGCAGGTTTACTTTTTGTGCTTATACGGTCACTGACTCACCGTATAGCTCTGTATTTTATCTATGTTGACCAGTCAAGCAATCTATCTCCCATTCTCTTCTTATCCCACGTGGATCCCATCGCAGTGGAAGAAAGAAATAATGGACAATAAAATCTTGTGGGTGATATTATAGGGTACACGTCTAGATGTGGAGTTTTGATTCATAGTTTTCATAAGAGTAAAATGCATTGGTGGTCACTGTACATGTCTCACAAGTTCATTTTGGTCATTGTACTTAAGATTACTGGCAAGACACGTTGTATGTGAGCTCGATCTCACATGCACCCTTTGCTACAGTAAAATCGAAAAAAGTATTTAAAAATTCAAAAAAAAAATCTGAATTACTTTGGCAACAAACATTGATGTGTGTTTCACATGCCTGCCAATTTCCGGGATGAAATGACATTTGTGGAGGTCTAGGCAAAAAACAAAATCATGCTTCAAAAAAACTGTTTGGAAGCATTTTGGAGCATTAATTTTCTTTTGCCGTGACCTGCATAAATGTCATTTTGTCATGAAATTTTGCACGCATGTGAAAGACACATCAATGTTTGTTGGCAAGAAATTTCATATTTTTAGAACTTTTTAAATAATTTCTTGAATTTACCGTAGCAAAGGTTGCATGTGAGCTCGAGCTCACAAGAGCACTTTCGGTCTATATGGTCACTATGTATAAGTTTTGGTGATTATATGGTCGCCGACTCACTATATAGCTATGTATTTTATGAAAATTGGTTGGAGCCCGTGCTCAGCTGCTCCCGAAATCACCATCGTCCAGGCGCATGTGGATTCACAAACGGAGCCTGATGATAAGACATAGCGATTTAATTACGGGCAAATCAGACATCTTAGTGATCATGCTATAATCTTCGCAAAAAGAAATCTTATCCAATTTTCCCCAAAGAACCTGAGGAGGTACTTACTAAGAAGGGGGCGCCTCAGGGTTGAGCTTCCATGTGAGCTGTGCGCGGGTTGAGTCGGGGAATCCGATGCTGGAGCTCACCACCATGCCTTGTTGAACTCCGGCCACCGAGTTCCTGCACACATCCTGGCCTGCGGTTTGAATCCTCTGGCTCTGGTGAACTGGAATTCCGAGATGGAAGTAGAGCCAAGGCGTCGGATCTGGATGTTCAGCGGCAAACCTACGGACCATCGTACGAATCAGCGTCGGCGTGCGCAAACAAAACTTGTGTTACCAATCTAACGACAGAAACTGCAGCGGCAAGTGTAGAATGGTAGACAATATGTATGGGATGCTCATTGGTCTACTGGATGTCTGGATTTAGTAGGAACTTCAGCCCATTCGCCTTCATTTACGCGTCATCGGAATAAGCCGCCGCCGCCACGCACACGAGCAGAGGGGCATAACTGCAATGACGAATGAGACCTTCCGATGCCACAACCTTCTCGATCGGCGACTATGTTCCCATGGGCCAGGGCGGAACCATACCCACACGTGTCACGCACATGTTGTAGTCAGATAAGGATTGCATAAACGTCATGTACCATGGCTAATGGCCTAGTAGACAGTCCGTCCCGTGGCTCAGCATCGTCCCACAACGCCACACCCCGACAATCTACGCAAAGGGCCCACAACCAAGCACTGTACAAGCCCGTATAACATCTTTATAGACCTTTTCTGCTGGTCACGTTCTTCTGTGTCAGAGCGAATTAATATCATCCCGAGGCATGGACGACCGGCGCAGATTTTCTGTGCACCTGCGTCCGAGCACCAAAACGCCATGTCCTGTATTTTATCTATGTTTATCGATCAAATAGTCTCTACCTCACGTGGGTCCCAGTAGTTAGTAGATGGAAGAATGAAATGCCCCACGTTCTCTTCCTACCCCATGTAGGTCCCACATGTTAGTGCAGGGAAGAAAGAAATAATGGACAAAATCTTGTCCAAGTGGTGAGTCAAACCTAACACAAGATAAATTCACCCGCGGTCACCAGCCGTCACTGACTCATCCCCAAAATTCACATCGGTCACTGGACTCACAATACCCGAATTACGGTCACTAACCTAGAAAAAGTATGGTCATCGCATATGCTTATCACTGGATTGACTATTCGTCACCTAGGGTGAAGAATTCTTATTCTTCACCTCAGCCAACTCACACAATGGGTCGAACCAGCCTCCATCCACAGTAAGAATAAAATGCTTGTGAGGTAAGTTTACGTTCCTTAGAATTCGATGAGAACCGATGGTGTGTGGGGTAAGATTTGGCTGCACCTGAAGTAAGATTATACAGTACGAAAGGAGAAATTGCGCCGTAAGATTACTGAATGTTCTTTTTGGGCAAGGGCTGCGTGGTTAGACGAGTCTGAACTCAAGTAACCAAGGGTGAGATTTGTCAAAGTAAGGTACGTGGAAACCAACATAATTAAAACTGATTATTACTAGTAGTACTTGAGATCACAGTTGTTCATTATCTGAGCTAAACTATAAATTCGTTTAGCTCACAATAGCGTAACAAGCCAGAGAAGCTGGTAACTAGCTTAGATAAGCACCGATTTTTAGTATCGTTTCCGGATCAGCAAGTATAGACCGCGGGAAAACAAAAATGCTCAGATGGCATTCCATCAGCAGCCGGAAATAAATAGCCACGAAGATAAATTTGGACAAGATATTAGACTGGAGCAAAGAGTAAATTAGATCCATCCAAGACATTTGCACTACACTATTTCGAACGACAAACAGCCGACAATGTGGGTGACGAATCCAAGAAGCGTACAAGCAGAGTCATAGACAAGTTACAATAACTGGCAACAAGAAAAAACATCTTCGCAAAAAAAATAAATCATCTTCTACATAGGAGCAGCTTTCTAATTATTGGAGAATACAGAAGTGCAGCTTGAAAGCAAGTTTTTGTACATCTGGATGCTTGAACTTCGAATCAAGTAAAGGATTAGTTTCATTCAAATCGTGGAAAACGTAGGAAAGCTCTTCAGCCCTGTACTGATTTGCCTTTGTCTGCAATACACGATTATCGATTAGAGCTGTAAGAATTCGTGGGATAACACAATCAGAGAGTAAGTAGATTAAAAAAGGATCAATGTTACAACGACGCTGACCATCTTCACCATCATAATGGCGCAAGAAAAGGAAAATGACAGGATCTGACAAAAAACATCTAGAAAGACTTCGGATTGAACACATATAATGTGGGTAAAGAGATATTGCAATCTGAGTATCTGGCCTGTGGTTTAGGTACTCTGTTGGAAAAGGCAGTGCCTAGGAGGCGCTTAGGCACGCTTAGGCGCTAGGCGATGGCCAAACACCTCGCCTAGGGCATAAATGGAAGTCTAGGCAGGGTAAGCAACAAATTGTTTACCCAAGCGAGAAATCATGAAATATTGCACTAAAATGCCAAACATGACACATTCAAATGGTAGCAGCCGGTAGATAACTTAATTATCTGGCCTAAATTAACATCAATAAACATATAATAAGCCCAATATGAAGGAAATATGCCCTAGAGGCAATAATAAAGTTATTATTTATTTCCTTATATCATGATAAATGTTTTTTATTCATGCTAGAATTGTATTAACCGGAAACATGATACATGTGTGAATACATAGACAAACATATAGTCACTAGTATGCCTCTACTTGACTAGCTCATTAATTAAAGATGGTTATGTTTCCTAACCATAGACATGTGTTGTCATTTGATTAATGAGATCACATCATTAGGAGAATAATGTGATTGACATGACCCATCCCGTTAGCTTAGCACTTGATCGTTTAGTATTCTGCTATTGCTTTCTTCATGACTTATACACGTTCCTGTAACTATGAGAATTATGCAACTCCCGTTTACCGGAGGAACACTTCGGGTACTACCAAACATCACAACGTAACTGGGTGATTATAAAGGAGTACTACAGGTGTCTCCGAAGGTACATGTTGAGTTGGCGTATTTCGAGATTAGGTTTTGTCACTCCGATTGTCGGAGAGGTATCTCTGGGCCCTCTCGGTAATACTCATCACTTAAGCCTTGCAAGCATTATAACTAATAAGTTAGTTATGAGATGACGTATTACAGAACGAGTAAAGAGACTTGCCGGTAACGAGATTGAACTAGGTATTGGATACCGACGATCAAATCTCGGGCAAGTAACATACCGATGACGAAGGGAACAACATATGTTGTTATGCGGTTTGACCGATAAAGATCTTCGTAGAATATGTAGGAACCAATATGGGCATCCAGGTCCCGCTATTGGTTATTGACCGAGAATGGTTTTAGGTCATGTCTACATAGTTCTCGAACCCGTAGGGTCCGCACGCTTAACGTTACGATGACAGTTTTATTATGAGTTTATAAGTTTTGATGTACCGAAGTTTGTTCGGAGTCCAGGATGTGATCACGGACATGACGAGGAGTCTCGAAATGGTCTAGACATAAAGATTGATATATTGGACGACTATATTCGGACACCGGAAGTGTTCCGGGAGTTTTCGGAGAAAAACCGGAGTATCGGAGGGTTACCGGAACCCCCCCGGGAAGTAATGGGCCTTGATGGGCCCTATTGGAGAAAGAGAGGGGCCGGCCAGGGCAAGTGGCGCGCCCCCTTCCCTTGAGTCCGAATAGGACAAGGAAGGGGGGGGGGGCGCCCCCCTTGCCTTCCCCCTCTCCCACTCCTTCCTTCCCCCTCCTTCTTGGATTAGGAAAGGGAGGGGGGAAACCTACTTGGAGTAGGTTTCCCCCTCCTAGGGCGCGCCTCCCCTTAGGCCGGCCCCCTCCTCCTCTCCTCCTTTATATACGGGGGCGGGGGGCACCCCATAGACACACAAGTTGATCTACGGATCGTTCCTTAGCTGTGTGCGGTGCCCCCTTCCACCATATTCCACCTCGGTCATATCGTCGCGAAGCTTAGGCGAAGCCCTGCGCCGGTAGAACATCAACATCGTCACCACGCCGTCGTGCTGACGGAACTCATCTCCGGAGCTCGGCTGGATCGGAGGCCGGAGATCATCATCGAGCTGAACGTGTGCTGAACTCGGAGGCCCCGTACGTTCGGTGCTTGGATCGATCGGATCGTGAAGACGTACGACTACATAAACCGCGTTGTTATAACGCTTCCGCTAATGGTCTACGAGGGTACGTGGACATACACTCTCCCCTCTCGTTGCTATGCCATCAACATGATCTTGAGTGTGTGTAGGAATTTTTTTGAAATTACTACGAAACCCAACAGTGGCATCAGAGCCTAGGTTTTATGCGTTGATGTTATATGCACGAGTAGAACACAAGTGAGTTGTGGGCGATACAAGTCATACTGCTTACCAGCATGTCACACTTTGGTTCGGCGGTATTGTGAGATGAAGCGGCCCGGACCGACATTATGCGTACGCTTACGCGAGACTGGTTTCACCGCTACGAGCACTGATGCTTAAAGGTGACTGGCGGGTGTTTGTCTCTCTCACTTTAGCTGAATCGAGTGTGGCTACGCCCGGTCCTTGCGAAGGTTAAAACAACACCAACTTGACAAACTATCGTTGTGGTTTTTGTTGCGTAGGTAAGAAAGGTTCTTGCTAAGCCCGTAGCAGCCACGTAAAATTTGCAACAACAAAGTAGAGGACGTCTAACTTGTTTTTGCAAGGTATGTTGTGATGTGATATGGCCAAGACGTGATGCTATATTTTATTGTATGAGATGATCATGTTTTGTAACCGAAGTTATCGGCAACTGGCAGGAGCCATATGGTTGTCGCTTTATTGTATGAAATGCAAACGCCCTGTAATTGCTTTACTTTATCACTAAGCGGTAGCGATAGTCGTAGAAGCAATAGATGGCGTAGACGACAACGATGCTACGATGGAGATCAAGGTGTCGCGTCGGTGACGATGGTGATCATGACGGTGCTTCGAAGATGGAGATCACAAGCACAAGATGATGATGGCCATATCATATCACTTATATTGATTGCATGTGATGTTTATCCTTTATGCATCTTATCTTGCTTTGATTGACGGTAGCATTTTAAGATGATCTCTCACTAATTATCAAGAAGTGTTCTCCCTGAGTATGCACCGTTGTGAAAGTTCTTCGTGCTGAGACACCACGTGATGATCGGGTGTGATAGGCTCTACGTTCAAATACAACGGGTGCAAAACAGTTGCACACGCGGAATACTCAGGTTATACTTGACGAGCCTAGCATATACAGATATGGCCTCGGAACACGGAGACCGAAAGGTCGAGCGTGAATCATATAGTAGATATGATCAACATAGCGATGTTAACCATTGAAACAACTCCATCTCACGTGATGATCGGACATGGTTTGGTTGATTTGGATCACGTAATCACTTAGATGACTAGAGAGATGTATGTCTAAGTGGGAGTTCTTAAGTAATATGATTAATTGAACTTAAATTTATCATGAACTTAGTACCTGATAGTATCTTGCTTGTCTATGTTTGTTTGTAGATAGATGGCTCATGCTGTTGTTCCGTTGAATTTTAATGCGTTCCTTGAGAAAGCAAAGTTGAAAGATGATGGTAGCAATTACACGGACTAGGTCCGTAACCTGAGGATTATCCTCATTGCTGCACAGAAAAGTTACGTCCTGGAAGCACCGCTGGGTGCCAGGCCTGCTGCTGATGCAACTGACGACGTTAAGAAGTCTGGCAGAGCAAAGCTGATGACTACTCTATAGTTCAGTGTGCCATGCTTTACGGCTTAGAACCGGGCCTTCGACGACGTTTTGAATGTTTCAGGAGTTGAAGTTAATATTTCAAGCAAATGCCCGGATTGAGAGATATGAAGTCTCCAATAAGTTCTATAGCTGCAAGATGGAGGAGAATAGTTCTGTCAGTGAACATATACTCAAAATGTCTGGGTATAATAATCACTTGATTCAACTGGGAGTTAATCTTCCTGATGATAGTGTCATTGACAGAATTCTTCAATCACTGTCACCAAGCTACAAGAGCTTTGTGATGAACTATAATATGCAAGGGATGAACAAGACTATTCCCGAGCTCTTCGCAATGCTGAAAGCCGCGGAGGTAGAAATCAAAAAGGAGCATCAAGTGTTGATGGTTAACAAAACCACTAGTTCTAAGAAAAAGGGCAAAGGGAATAAGAAGGGGAACTTCAAAAAGAACAACAAGAAAGTTGCTGCTCAAGAGAAGAAACCCAAATCTGGACCTAAGCCTGAAACTGAGTGCTTCTATTGCAAGCAGACTGGACACTGGAAGCGGAACTGCCCCAAGTATTTGGCGGATAAGAAGGATGGCAAAGTGAACAAAGGTATATGTGATATACATGTTATTGATGTGTACCTTACTAATGCTCGCAGTAGCACCTGGATATTTGATACTGGTTCTGTTGCTAATATTTGCAACTCGAAACAGGGACTACGAATTAAGCGAAGATTGGCTAAGGACGAGGTGACGATGCGCGCGGGAAATGGTTCCAAAGTTGATGTGACCGCAGTCGGCACGCTACCTCTACATCTACCATCGGGATTAGTTTTAGACCTAAATAATTGTTTTTTGGTGCCAGCGTTGAGCATGAACATTATATCTGGATCTTGTTTGATGCAAGACGGTTATTCATTTAAATCAGAGAATAATGGTTGTTCTATTTATATGAGTAATATCTTTTATGGTCATGCACCTTTAAAGAGTGGTCTATTTTTATTGAATCTCGATAGTAGTGATACACATGTTCATAGTGTTGAAACCAAAAGATGCAGAGTTGATAATGATAGTGCAACTTATTTGTGGCACTGCCGTTTAGGTCATATCAGTGTAAAACGCATGAAGAAACTCCATACTGATAGACTTTTGGAATCACTTGATTATGAATCACTTGGTACTTGCGAACCGTGCCTTATGGGCAAGATGACTAAAATGCCGTTCTCCGGTACTATGGAGAGAGCAACAGATTTATTGGAGATCATACATACAGATGTATGTGGTCCAATGAATGTTGAGGCTTGTGGCGGATATCATTATTTTCTCAGCTTCACATATGATTTAAGCAGATATGGGTATATCTACTTAATGAAACACAAGTCTGAAACATTCGAAAAGTTCAAAGAATTTCAGAGTGAAGTGGAAAATCATCGTAACAAGAAAATAAAGTTTCTACGATCTGATCGTGGAGGAGAATATTTGAGTTACGAGTTTGGTCTACACTTGAAACAATGCGGAATAGTTTCGCAACTCACGCCACCCGGAACACCACAACGTAATGGTGTGTCCGAACGTCGTAATCGCACTTTACTAGATATGGTGCGATCTATGATGTCTCTTACTGATTTACCGCTATCGTTTTGGGGTTATGCTTTAGAGACGACCGCATTCACGTTAAATAGGGCACCATCAAAATCCGTTGAGACGACGCCTTATGAACTGTGGTTTGGCAAGAAACCAAAGTTGTCGTTTCTTAAAGTTTGGGGCTGCGATGCTTATGTGATGAAACTTCAACCAAATAAGCTCGAACCCAAATCGGAGAAATGTGTCTTCATAGGATACCCAAAGGAGACTATTGGGTACACCTTCTATCACAGATCTGACGGCAAGATTTTCGTTGCTAAATTCGGATCCTTTCTAGAGAAGGAGTTTCTCTCGAAAGAAGTGAGTGGGAGGAAAGTAGAACTTGACGAGATAACTATATCTACTCCCTTATTGGAAAGTAGTTGATCACAAGAACCGGTTCCTGTGACAACTACACCAATCAGTGAGGAAGCTGATGATATTGATCATGAAACTTCAGATCAAGTTTCTACAGAACCTCGTAGGTCTACCAGAGTAAGATCCGCACCAGAGTGGTACGGTAATCCTATTTTGGAAGTCATGTTACTTGACCATGATGAACCTACGAACTACGAGGAAGCGATGATGAGCCCAGATTCCGCAAAATGGCTAGAGGCCATGAAATCTGAGATAGGATCCATGTATGAAAACAAAGTATGGACTTTGGTTGACTTGCCCGATGATCGGCAAGCCATTAAGAATAAATGGATCTTTAAGAAGAAGACTGACGCTGATGGTAATGTAACTGTCTATAAAGCTCGACTTGTTGCAAAAGGTTTTCGACAAGTTCAAGGGGTTGACTATGATGAGACTTTCTCACCCGTAGCGATGCTTAAGTCTGTCCGAATCATGTTAGCTATTGCTGCATTTCATGATTATGAAATTTGGCAAATGGATGTCAAAACTACATTCTTGAATGGATTTCTAGAAGAAGAGTTGTATATGATGCAGCCAGAAGGTTTTGTTGATCCAAAAGATGCTAACAAAGTATGCAAGCTCCAGCGATCCATTTATGGACTGGTGCAAGCATCTCGGAGTTGGAATAAACGTTTTGATAGTGTGATCAAAGCATATGGTTTTATACAGACTTTTGGAGAAGCCTGTATTTACAAGAAAGTGAGTGGGAGCTCTGTAGCATTTCTGATATTATATGTAGATGACATATTATTAATTGGAAATGATATAGAATTTCTGGATAGCATAAAGGGATACTTGAATAAAAGTTTTTCAATGAAAGACCTCGGTGAAGCTGCTTACATATTGGGCATCAAGATCTATAGAGATAGATCAAGACGCTTAATAGGACTTTCACAAAGCACATACCTTGACAAAATTTTGAAAACGTTCAAGATGGATCAGGCAAAGAAAGGGTTCTTGCCCGTACTACAAGGTGTGAAGTTGAGTCAAACTCAATGCCCGACCACAGCAGAAGATAGAGAGAAAATGAAAGATGTTCCCTATGCTTCAGCCATAGGCTCTATCATGTATGCAATGCTGTATACCAGACCTGACGTATGCTTAGCAATAAGCTTGGCAGGAAGGTACCAAAGTAATCCAGGAGTGGATCACTAGACAGCGGTCAAGAACATCCTGAAATACCTGAAAAGGACTAAGGATATGTTTCTCGTATATGGAGGTGACAAAGAGCTAGTCGTAAATGGTTATGTCGACGCAAGCTTTGACACTGATCCGGACGATTCTAAATCGCAAACCGGATATGTGTTTTTATTAAACGGCGGAGCTGTAAGTTGGTGCAGTTCTAAACAAAGCGTCGTGGCGGGATCTACATGTGAAGCAGAGTACATAGCTGCTTCTGAAGCAGCAAATGAAGGAGTCTGGATGAAGGAGTTCATTTCCGATCGAGGTGTCATACCTAGTGCATCGGGACCAATGAAGATTTTCTGTGACAATACTGGTGCAATTGCCTTGGCAAAGGAATCCAGATTTCACAAGAGGACAAAGCACATCAAGAGACACTTCAATTCCATTCGGGACCATGTCCAAGTGGGAGACATAGAGATTTGCAAAATACATACGGATCTGAATGTTGCAGATCCGTTGACTAAGCCTCTCTCACGAGCAAAACATGATCAGCACCAAGACTCCATGGGTGTTAGAATCATTACTATGTAATCTAGATTATTGACTCTAGTGCAAGTGGGAGACTGAAGGAAATATGCCCTAGAGGCAATAATAAAGTTATTATTTATTTCCTTATATCATGATAAATGTTTATTATTCATGCTAGAATTGTATTAACCGGAAACATGATACATGTGTGAATACATAGACAAACATATAGTCACTAGTATGCCTCTACTTGACTAGCTCATTAATTAAAGATGGTTATGTTTCCTAACCATAGACATGTGTTGTCATTTGATTAATGAGATCACATCATTAGGAGAATAATGTGATTGACATGACCCATCCCGTTAGCTTAGCACTTGATCGTTTAGTATTCTGCTATTGCTTTCTTCATGACTTATACACGTTCCTGTAACTATGAGAATTATGCAACTCCCGTTTACCGGAGGAACACTTCGGGTACTACCAAACGTCACAACGTAACTGGGTGATTATAAAGGAGTACTACAGGTGTCTCCGAAGGTACATGTTGAGTTGGCGTATTTCGAGATTAGGTTTTGTCACTCCGATTGTCGGAGAGGTATCTCTGGGCCCTCTCGGTAATACTCATCACTTAAGCCTTGCAAGCATTATAACTAATAAGTTAGTTATGAGATGACGTATTACAGAACGAGTAAAGAGACTTGCCGGTAACGAGATTGAACTAGGTATTGGATACCGACGATCAAATCTCGGGCAAGTAACATACCGATGACGAAGGGAACAACATATGTTGTTATGCGGTTTGACCGATAAAGATCTTCGTAGAATATGTAGGAACCAATATGGGCATCCAGGTCCCGCTATTGGTTATTGACCGAGAATGGTTTTAGGTCATGTCTACATAGTTCTCGAACCCGTAGGGTCCGCACGCTTAACGTTACGATGACAGTTTTATTATGAGTTTATAGGTTTTGATGTACCGAAGTTTGTTCGGAGTCCAGGATGTGATCACGGACATGACGAGGAGTCTCGAAATGGTCTAGACATAAAGATTGATATATTGGACGACTATATTCGGACACCGGAAGTGTTCCGGGAGTTTTCGGAGAAAAACCGGAGTACCGGAGGGTTACCGGAACCCCCCCGGGAAGTAATGGGCCTTGATGGGCCCTATTGGAGAAAGAGAGGGGCCGGCCAGGGCAAGTGGCGCGCCCCCTCCCCTTGAGTCCGAATAGGACAAGGAAGGGGGGGGGGCGGCACCCCCCTTGCCTTCCCCCTCTCCCACTCCTTCCTTCCCCCTCCTTCTTGGATTAGGAAAGGGAGGGGGGAAACCTACTTGGAGTAGGTTTCCCCCTCCTAGGGCGCGCCTCCCCTTAGGCCGGCCCCCTCCTCCTCTCCTTCTTTATATACGGGGGCGGAGGGCACCCCATAGACACACAAGTTGATCTACGGATCGTTCCTTAGCCGTGTGCGGTGCCCCCTTCCACCATATTCCACCTCGGTCATATCATTGCGAAGCTTAGGCGAAGCCCTGCGCCGGTAGAACATCAACATCGTCACCACGCCGTCGTGCTGACGGAACTCATCTCCGGAGCTTGGCTGGATCGGAGGCCGGAGATCGTCATCGAGCTGAACGTGTGCTGAACTCGGAGGCCCCGTACGTTCGGTGCTTGGATCGGTCGGATCGTGAAGACGTACGACTACATCAACCGCGTTGTTATAACGCTTTCGCTAACGGTCTACAAGGGCACGTGGACATACACTCTCCCCTCTCGTTGCTATGCCATCAACATGATCTTGAGTGTGCGTAGAATTTTTTTTGAAATTACTACGAAACCCAACACAATAACCCTGATAGTAGAAGTTATATTACCGCCTAGGCTGTGCCTAGGACGGTTAAGCACCGCCTAGGCACTAGGCCAAGGCCAACCGCCTCGCTTACGCCTACCGCTTTTTCCAACCTTGGGTATGCCCAAGATAAATAAATAAATTTGTGGATGAAATCAAAATCGAACACATGGCATTTTGTATCTATGAGCTTTTTTGAGCATCAACATCAAGGTTTATGCCAGAAAATTGCACATGTGATGTTGTTCAGAACTTGTTACAGATTAATGACCCAGATGCTAGCATAACTGTAGAAAATTCTTGTTCAATCAAGAGTCCATATTACTCCCACACTTGTTTACATAACAACTCGCCTGCAAATAAACATAAGACCACTGACTGCTGCAAGAAAACTAGTAATGCTCTGTAAATAATGTAAGACGTTTTAGGTCAACGTGGAAATGATTTCGTGGTCAGTACTTCAACATAAGAATCCTTTTATCTTACAGGGGCCTAGATAATTCGATCCAATTCCGAGCAAACCATTTGACAGCCATGTTCATATTCAATGAAAGCACAAACAACTTCTCTATAATAGTTAAGCTAACCCAACCAGGAGTTTCATGATCTAGATAAATTCTCTATTACATTATGGATATAATATGCATATGGTAAATGAATTCTCAGCAAGAAGCAGTAGCATTAGACAACTACAATGGCTGCTCTCTTCCCTCGCTGCATCCACGGGGATGTGCTTAGTTTCATTTTCGCCATAGTCTTTGTGGCGATCGCCCTCTACAGCTTGAGTGTTGTTGCATCCTTTGCCATCTTTTGCATTAGGGAGTTTTGCAGGCAAAGCCCGCGACTGCCACACCTCATCAGGACTGTGGTTCGTCAGCTAAAAGAACTTCGACATGCTCTTAGACCAACAAGTGTCATATTAGTTTCTGTACCCCCACCAGCAGGCTGGTCTAATAAACAAGCATATCACAATTTGATTTCTTTCTGGCATCATCCTACAAATTTAGGCATTTCATGTAAAGGATATCTGAAACTATTCAGACAAGGCATAAAAATAAAAATATTCAGTGATTGCGATTACATCTCTAACTGACCAATTATAGACTAAAATAGCAAAACACGGGCCTCCATGGAAGGAGGAAATAATCTACAATTGGCAAAAACAAACTGTGTCCTTGGTAATCAAGACTGTTGGAATCAACCACGTAGTAGAAGTCCTGTCCGATATGGACTAGGAGCAGTCACCGACTCGGTTTTGTAATAGGCTAGCAGCTAATATAAATACCCATGTACCCCTACGTTGTAACATCAGATCAAACAAAGAAATAAAAATCCAAAGGCTCGACACGAGCCTTTTGCGATCAACTCAAGCGTGTCTCCTGTGCTTGTTTCTTGTGCTAAGCTAGCTAGACATCCAAAGCATCCACCAGGCTGCCTGCTTGCTAGTTTAGCTAGTACGTGCGTATTGCGTCTCCGTCGTCCGGCGACTTGGAAGCTAATCGGACAAGCTCGTACACGTATATTGTCGGAAGGTACTCCGCAGCATTGTGATCTGGGCCAACAATTGGTATCTAGAGCAAGGTTGATCTTCTAGTAACGGAGGATCATGGCCGACGACGAGAAGAACAAGAAGCTGGCAGAGTACTCCGGTGCGGCTAAAGTAATTGCTGCTCCGGCGAGTTCGTCGTATCCACGGTTTGATCGCCAGAACTTCGGAGTCTGGAAGGCCCTCATGGAGTGTGGTCTCCGCGCCAACGAGCTATGGGACACGGTTGATCCCGAAGGCGACGCGTTCAAGAAGGAGGGAGCCGAGCACCGGAAGGATCGGCAGGCGGCGTCAGCGATTTACTCGGTGATACCGATGGATGTCCTCCAACACCTGATCGCCAAAGAAACAGCGAAGGAAGCGTGGGATACCTTGAAGCTCATGTTCGAGGGACACACCCACGTCAAGCAAGCAATCTCCAAACTCTCCTAAGGAACTATGAGACTTTGGTCATGGGCGACAATGAGTCCGTGGATGCGTTCGCTTCACGGGTGGCTACTCTCGTCAATCGGATCCGCGCGCTTGGTGAAAACCTCACGGAGACCTCGGTTGTCCGGCGGTTCTTGCGCGCACCCCCTCCTCGGTACCTGCAAATTGTCATGACGATCGAGCAGTGCGTCGATCTCGAGACTCTCGCCATCGACGATCTCGTGGGACACTACAAGGCTCATGACGAGCGTATGCGGTATAGTCTCGAGAATGGGAGGAATGATGAGAATGTCATGCTCACACGGGCTCAGTGGTTGGCGCTGGACTCAAGGAGAGGTGGCGAAGGCTCTAGCAGCAACACTCGCCAAGATCGTGCGCCAAAAGAACAAAGTAAGAAGAACACCGGCGATGGCGCTCCGAAGAAGAAGAAGTTCGACAAGCGCAAGATCAAGTGTCACAACTGTGACATCATGGGGCACTTCAAGTCGGAGTGCAAGAAACCACTGAAGGAGAAAGCTCTCATGGCCAAAGGAGGCGATGATGGAGACATGATGCTCATGGTCGAAGAATGTGAGCTAATGGATGAGGATAGTCCAGCTCCAAAGGCGCCGGCTATAGAGGTTGTCATGCTCATAGAGGAGGCAGTTTATCTTCATGATAAGAAGAGGATGAACACGTCGAGGCACGTGTGGTACCTCGACATGGGCGCTAGCAACCACATGACCGGTGACAAGGACCAGTTTTCTGAGCTCAGTGTTTCGGTGGGAGGCACGGTTTGTTTCGGTGATGGACGGACCGTTGACATCGCAGGGCGAGGTACTGCCCTGTTTGAGTTGAAGAATGGTGGTCACAAGGTACTCACAGATGTGTACTATATTCCCAAGCTAAAGAGTAGCATCATAAGTCTTGGCCAGCTCGAGGAGCGTGGTTGCAAGATTGTGCTCGAAGATGGCTTTCTATGGGGGTATGATCGTCAGAGGATGTTGATTATGAAGGTGCAGAGGTCACCAAACAGGCTCTACGTCCTCAACTTGGATCGTGTGGATCCGGTATGTCTCCTGTCGAGCATAGACGACTCGACATGGAAGTGGCACGCGCGCTACGGTCATCTAAATTTCCAGGATCTTCGGCAACTTGGACAAAAGGAGATGGTACGTGGTCTACTGTGCATCAATCATGTCAACCAAGTGTGCGACATTGTCTCATTGGGAAACAAAGGCGAGCCCCATTCCCAAGAGAGGGAAACTTTAGAGCGAGTAAAGCTCTTGAGTTGGTCCATGGAGACTTGTGCGGACCGATTACATCGGCCACCCCTGCCGGAAACAGATACTTCTTACTTGTTGTCGACGACTTCAGCAGATTCATGTGGATTGTGCTGTTGAAGACAAAGGACCAAGCTTTGCAAGCCTTCAGGATAATAAAGATGGCGGCTGAAGTAGAATCTGAAGCCAAGCTGAAGGCCCTCCGTACCGATCGGTGAGGTGAGTTCAAGTCTCGTGCATTCACGGAATTTTGCGAAGCTCAAGGGATCAAGAGGTATCTTACGGCACCATATTCACTGCAGCAAAACGGTGTTGTGGAACGGAGGAACCAAACCGTCGTGGTGATGGCACGAAGCATGTTGAAGAGTAAAGGCATGCCGGGCAAGTTTTGGGGTGAGGCGGTCAATATGGCCGTTTATTTGCTGAACCGAGCTCCAACCAAGAGTGTGGTTGGGATGACGCCATACGAAGCATGGTACAGACACAAGCCTACGGTTGATCATCTTCGTACTTTCGGGTGCGTAGCGCATGTGAAGACAGTGACCGGGCATACTAGCAAATTGGCGGATCGGAGTACTCCAATGGTGTTGGTTGACTATGAAAAGGGAACAAAGGCATACCATGCGTGTAACCCCTCGACCAATAAGGTGGCTGTGACGCGTGACGTGGTCTTTGAAGAAGCGAGGTCATGAAATTGGAACTCCACCGAGCCGGTATACCCATCTTCCGATGAAATTTTCAACGTTGTTTACAATGATTATGAGCATGCAGACATTGGTGATCAACCGAAGACGTCTGAGTGCCGCGACGAGTAGTGCGAGTGGTGCAGCAGAGAAAAAGGACGCGAGGAGGCACGCGCCAGAAGCTGCAGCAGCCGACGTGTCCGAGGGCACGAACGGCACGCCCGGCAGCAGCGCTCGCCCTGGTGGCGTTGTTCCATCAGGAGGGCCAGAGCAGGCCACACCAGCTCGTGGCTCACGTGGCACAGCACCGTCCAGCCCATGCAAGAGCCTGTCGGCTGGAGGTGTTTCCAGCATGCAGCAAAGCAGCCCACGTGCTGCACCACGAGCACATGAAGTCCTTGTACGTGAAGATGGTACACCTGTTTTGGCTGGTTCGTCTGAAGCTACAACCAGTTATGAAGAACAACAATCGCCAGAAATCGGGAGTTTGGCAACTCCAGATGATGTTACTTCATCTTCGACTGAACAGGAGAGAAGGAAACGTCCGCCGACATCAGTCTGTCTTCGGCCAGTGGTGGATTTATATCCAAAGGAAGCACTTCCAAAAGTAAATCCTGTGAAAATTAAAGAAAGAGGACGGCGTTGTCTGCTTAGCGTCGAGGAACCGACGAAATTTGAAGATGCAAACACGGAGGAGTGTTGGCATTGTGCTATGGACAAGGAGTTGGGATCGATCCAGGACAACAAAACATGGGAGCTCATGGATCCACCCAATGACCATAAAATCATAGGGCTCAAGTGGGTGTACAAAGTCAAGAAAGATGCCGAAGGAAACTTGGTGAAGCATAAAGCAAGGCTCGTAGCCAAAGGATACATACAAGAGCAAGGTGTAGACTTCGAGGAAGTATTCGCTCCTGTCACAAGGATGGAATCGGTGAGGCTAGTTATAGCTCTCGCAGCTCAAGAATCTTGGAGGCTACATCACATGGATGTAAAATCCGCTTTTTTGAACGGGGAGTTGAAAGAAGAAGTATATGTGAAGCAACCACCGGGTTACATCAAAAAGGGAGAGGAGCACATGGTGTTGAAACTACACAAGGCATTGTATGGGCTATGCCAAGCTCCTCGGGCGTGGAACATCAAGCTTGATCGTACACTAGTTTCTCTTGGTTTTGAGAAAAGTCCACTTGAGCATGCTATGTACAAGCGAGGTAAAGGCAAGGATCGTCTTCTAGTGGGCATCTATGTTGATGATCTCTTGATAACTGGAGCAGATGAGGAGAAGATTGCTAGATTCAAGCTACAAATGAAAGAGCTTTTCAAGATGAGTGATCTAGGGCTCTTGACTTACTATCTCGGGATAGAGGTACATCGAAAGCCGGAGGGAATCACACTATGCCAGGAAGCATATGCAAAGAAGATTCTTGAAAGCTGTAGCATGGAGGACTGCAATCCAAGTCACGTTCCAATGGAGCCTCGACTTAAACTTAGCAAGAGGAGCCAAGCACGCGCGGTTGATGCAACGGAGTATAGAAGTGTGGTCGGAAGCCTAAGGTATCTTATGAATACACGACCAGACTTGGCATATTCTGTTGGCGTAGTGAGTCGCTTCATGGAAGCACCCACGACAGAAAATTGGGCAGCTGTGAAACAAATACTCAGGTACATCAAAGGGACAACTAACTTCGGTTGTGTCTACTTGAGAGAAAAGCGGAAGGAGATGGTGGAGCTACTTGGCTACAGTGATAGCGACTTGGCAGGAGATATTGACGACCGTAAAAGTACCTCGGGCGTGGCATATTTCTTGGGAAGAAGTATAGTGAGTTGGCTATCACAAAAGCAGAAGGTGGTCGCATTATCATCCTGTGAAGCAGAGTATATTGCAGCTGCAACCGCGGCATGTCAAGGTGTGTGGCTAGAAAGGCTACTCGGTGACCTCACTGACAGGAACCGGAAGGAGTGGTGCTCTATGTTGACAACAAGTCCACGATTGCTCTATGTAAGAATCCAGTGCATCATGATAGAAGTAAGCACATTGATATAAGGTATCATTACATACGGGATTGCGTGGAAGAAGGCAAGATTGAACTGAACTACATTTGCACCGACGATCAGCTTGCAGATATCCTGACCAAATCTTTGGGACGACAGACGTTCACGGAAATGCGGGGAAGGATCGGCGTCCAAGCTGTGAAGCGAGGACATCGTGGTTGGGGGGGGGGTGATTGTTGGAATCAACCACGTAGTAGAAGTCCTGTTCGGTATGGACTAGGAGCAGTCACCGACTCGGTTTTGTAATAGGCTAGCAGCTAATATAAATACCCGTGTACCCCTACGTTGTAACATCAGATCAAACAAAGAAATAAAAATCCAAAGGCTCGACACGAGCCTTTTGCGATCAACTCAAGCGTGTCTCCTGTGCTTGTTTCTTGTGCTAAGCTAGCTAGACATCCAAAGCATCCACCAGGCTGCCTGCTTGCTAGCTTAGCTAGTACGTGCGTATTGCGTCTCCGTCGTCCGGCGACTCGGAAGCTAATGGGACAAGCTCGTACACGTATATTGTCGGAAGGTACTCGGCAGCATCGTGATCTGGGCCAACAGAGACAAGCAAATGCAAATCAATGGCAATCATGTACTAAGGGAATGCTAAGACTGATTAATTGATGACTAGTACCAAGTAAACTATACAAATTGATGACTAGTACCAAGTGTCTGGGCATCGATGTTCTCTTTTACCGGCACAAATTATGTCCTCCAGTCATATTCCAGACCCATAATGAATTTAGAGAATGACGACTCAGTGGGAAAATATAAAGCTATATTTTTAACTCGCTGAACACATGTAACTTGATCAAGATTCCAAAGAAGATGTGGCGACAACTTCATTTCAAATGTGGAGGGACAATCTAAGTGAACAAAACATTATAGTTTCTATTTTATATAACTATAAATTGAAGAGAAGGTCCCATCACAACAATAGGTATCTAAGTTAAGATTTTGATAAGTCAGTGGTGCTACCAAGCTCACTGAGATTCCTAATGAAATATTGCCAAAACACTAAATGAGAACAGGTTAAAAACAAATTACTGACTGTCCTGATAAATTTTATTAATTGCTTGCTAGCAGCACTAGCTTTTAAGATGGCATCACTAGAGGCACTCGATTCCCACGTCATTCCCATAAGCACAACATTGGGGGAAAACCTTCATCCTAAACCCATACTGTCATGTGCATAAGCACGAAGCATCCTGTTATCAAGGAAATAACACATCTAGTCAGTGTAAAAATGGAAGATACTATTGCTAATGGCTAGTAACGACACGACACTCATTTAAGAAAATCAGAGAACAAGAATTCTACTCTAGCTTGTTTTAGTTTGTTCTGTAGAAGGTAAAAAAGAAATTTACCACTAAACATGAGCAGCACTAAATAGGCCCGTTCCATTGTAAACTACTATCCCATATTTGTTGCAAATGCTAAGGGAGACACTGCAGCGGAAATTGTTTTTTAAATGGTAGCATGTGTTGACACGGAAAAGAAACAAATTCAGTTAAAGTAAGAACACAGACAACAAAAATGTAAACTTTCTGTACCACCACACTGGTCGGTGTAATTTTAAGCTCGCTAGTCTAGCTACAAGAAACCAAACATTACTAACTCTAGCTTTGAAACATCAAAATTAAAGGGGTTAGAAAAACAGGAATCAACATCTCTCAACCAAACAAAAGGAAGCTATGGGTGGTTGTCATGACGAAAGGAAGCTAGTACCATCTAGCAACGCCCCCAAATTGCCATGATGACAGAACCCTAGGCAGATGGGTTCCGTCTTAAGTTATGACTTACTAACTGTATGTCAGCGATCAAGGCATCGGGGCAGAGCAACCAGGAGCGCGCGAAGGCAAGGATTCGACTCGTGGGCCGGCAGCTCAGCACACTCGCGACCGGCATCTTCCCCAGTGGCTTGCAGGCCCGAATTGGGCCCGTTAAGGGGTGTACGCGAGGATATATATTAGAGGCGATGGTCCCGATCTTTCGATGAGATGATAACTATCGATTTGGTGGAGACGACTTTGACGATTTGACTACAAACATGCACGATGTTGCGCCTTAGCAATCGCTAAACCAATCTCCCGAGGTTACTGACGATGCTGGAAGCACGATCAGCCTAACCACGAAGGTCTATTCCTGCAAGCAATCGAAGAACATGCAAGAATATGATAAAGCAATCTGAATATTGCGAATATGGATGAAGTATTGATAATGGTGGGAATCTGAAAGCGGTTTTGGTCTGGTCGTTGGACACAAACGAAGTACATGAAGTTGCATTGGCTAACTTTTAACTAAACAAACCCAAGGAAAGATCTACTAGATGGATCTACTTATATAGGAGCAAGGGGTGGCGGCCAAGGAGGTGGGAGGACGTCCCAAGGCAGCCTAAAATCAACCCTAGGTCGTACAAGGCTCATGGGCCCAAGTGGAGGTGATGCAACACCTTTGGACTTGTTGTTTGACTCGGATTCTGCTGCAGCGTCAGATTGTTTCGTCGATATCTCAATGCTCCGGACGAATTTGAAGGTGAATCCAATTGGGTTGGAAAGAGCACGAAATCTACTTTCCAACAAAAAAGAATCACCCAATTCAGAGTCCATATAAAAAGTTGTTGGCGTTTTGAGTCGGGTATGTCTGTGCAATCCGAATCTGAATCCAGAACGTGAGAGACTTGAACTCTATCTTCTCTTGGCCCAAAAGTGACGTGAGCGAACTTTTTGAACAACAAGTAAAAATCTCTTTCTCCCTTATCTTCATATGTGGATTGTACAAGTGTCCCATACGCTTGCAAATATACATGACACAAAAGTTTGTGAAGTATTTTTGTCCTGTATGACATAAATAAATTATTGCATAGTTTGCATTAGAAATCACCTCACAAATATACATGTATGCAATATTTTTGGTCATATCCATGGTAGTCATGTCCTCATCATCCTCCCTTTCTTGAAAACAAAGCCGTCCTCGGCGTTGCTCAATCCGAAATGTGGCTAACAAAAGAGACAAGATGCACATAGGACACATGTATACATGAGTAACTTTCATACTTCATAAAATGTAAAGCCAAAATATTGTCACAAGTATTAGAAGGAATGAAAATATTGCAACTCAAGTTGTACATATAAGTGAAGCTTTTATTCATATCAAAGGATTGCCAATGTTCATCATTAAGCCATCCCAACATTGGTGAATAAATCTTACTTGAATAAAATTTACATGGTACAACATGCTTAAATAAGCAAACATGAAATAAGTCATTTGACACAGAATCATCACCAAGATTAGAGGTCATATCAAAATGATTAAACATTGCTTCTTTTGCATCAACAATTAATTTAATGGGTGCACTCAAAATTGTTGGTATTTCAGTTGTTTGATCACATGATGCATTCATGACAGTAACACGAGTCTCTAAAATAGGTGGTGTGCTTAAATCAATAGGTAACTCAACACATGATGTATTCAAGTTAACTAGGCATGCATCATTCTCATGTGAAAGTGGAAAATGCGTACCTTTGTCATTACCTCTTATGATCAACTCAGATGATGCAGGCACCCTCGATGGTGATGTGTCACATGGTGGAGATGACATAGTCCTCGCAACAACGGATGTGGTTGTCATAGTACGCCTAGTAGTTGAAGAAACATCTGTATCAACAGTTGGAATGTGCACCGTGCGCTTGTTCTCCTTGTGGGCAACACGTCGTTTTATTTCCTGTTCAGCTTTACAAGCAAGACGAAACAAATGGTCCATAGGATAACACTCTTCATGAATTAGTATCTCCTGAATATCATGGCTTAATCCTCCCCAAAATCTATCCATAAAATCTTCTTCACTTTCTTCTAAAAATGAGTGCAACAAGATAGTTTGTAAATCATCATACTATTTTGTTACAGTGTCACTACCTTGTTTTAAATGTTCTAGTTTTTTTTATCATGCCACGAGTATAATAAACATCGATGAATCTATCTCTCATGACATGTTTTAAACCATCCCAAGTACTAGGTATATAATCATGGTTTAACCGACAATATTCACTCCACCAAACTAAAGTGAAGCTACTGAAAGTACTAACCGCAACTTGAAATTTTCCATGCTCATCAAAAGTGTGGGAAGCAAATATAGCATTTATTTCGTACTCCTATTCAATATATAAATCAGGCCTAAAATGACCAGTAAATGATGGCATGGAAACATTAACCTCATGTGCATTCTCATGTTGTTGCTCCTCTTGTGACGGTTCTTGTATTTTCTTAGGTGATGGCAAATCTCCCACGATCGATGAAGCCCAAGAACTAACAACTCCGAAACCTGCCATAGTTAGTAGAAAATAATAAACAAAATCTCAGAATAATATTCCTATGAACTACTAGGATGTGGTGGTAAAACGCTCACATTATAGCAAATATCAATATCTTACAAGTTCTTACCATGCAGCAGGTGGTGATAGGCAACCAGCGGTGTCAAATAACTCTGAAGATTGTGTAAAGCGATTGCCAGGGGAACGTACGTATACACGGTGAAGAAATATGTGGAGCTGGGTTGGCTATATATGGTAGCAAAAAATTAGCAATAATCAATTCAAAGATGCAATATTGAATAAACGCTCAACGACAGTACTATGCTGGTCCTATGCTAGACCGGACTAGAGACACGAGCCTAGAACACTAATAAGGTCATGGCGTAGCACAACTAGCATCAATGAAGGATACTAAGTAGCTCTGGACAGCAAGATATAAGTGAAGATCACAACGGCAGTAAAGATAATGATGAAAAACAACTGCCAAGCATCATATACGACAACTCTCTCTCCAACTTTCCTCTTGAAAAGTTTGAGCCAATTTTCTGTTTTTTTTTTCAAAGAATGCAACTAACTCAAGCTTTCCAATGCAAAAAGAATCACTCAATTCCGAATTGATATGAGGAGTCAAAGAATTCTAAAACTGGCCTGAAAAACTGGAACAAACTGTATGCGCGAACTTCGGAGGGCAAAAAGACCTATTTAGAAGCTGGTTTTGAGGTGCCAAATATTGAGATGGCTTCTGCAACTATTTAGATGTGGCTCGTTGCTAGCTTTCATTTGAGTACTCGCAGAGCCAAAACGGACTTCGTATGAGGAAGTTATGTCTGTTTTACTGAACAGTGCGCAAAACAGATTCCAATCCGAATTCAACTACGAGATTGAGTCTACATAGATCCAAATTTTGTTTTTTTCCTCTCTTTTTTTCCTCACACTTTTATCTTTTTTTTTCTCTCTCTCTTTTTTTCTTTTTTTTTCTTTCCTTTTTTTCTTTTTTTTCTCTATCTTTTTTTCTCCCTCTTTTCAAGACAAACTAGATAAGATGCAGATTGAATCAGGCGAAGATGTGAATGACCTCAACTATGATTATGACAATGAACAGGGCGTGGCACGTGGTGGAAATTGATGGATGGGATGGTGGACAGCGGAAGGGATAATGATGCAGCGGCGGCATGACTAATGTGAACAGAACTCGAAACTCTAAAGGAACTAGACACTAAGACCAGCAACTCGACACGGCGATGCAACCGATAATTCAATAATGCAAACAACGAAAAGAAAATTGCAAAGGCTCAGACTGGCTAGGACAAAGGAGGAATAGATCTAACTTTTTCTGTGGCTTTTTCTTGGACAATAGGTAAGAAAATAAATCAAATCTAGGGATAACTGGAAATTCTCACCGAGCAACCTGAAAACTGATACCACTTGATAGAGGCGAGGATCCCAATCTTTCGATGAGATGATAATTATCGATTTGGTGGAGATGACTTTGACGATCCGACTACAAACGTGCACGACGTTGCGCCTTAGCAATCGCTAAACCAATCTCCCGAGGTTACTGACGATGCTGGAAGCACGATCAGCCTGACCACGAAGGTCTATTTCTGCAAGCAATCGAAGAACATGCAAGAATATGATAAAGCAATCTGAATATTGCGAATATGGATGAAGTATTGATAATGGTGGGGATCCGAAAGCGGTCTTGGTCTGGTCGTCGGACACAAATGAAGTACACGAAGTTGCGTTGGCTAACTTTTAACTAAACAAATCCCAAGGAAAGAGCTGCTAGATGGATCTACTTATATAGGAGCAAGGGGTGGCGGCCAAGAAGGTGGGAGGACATCCCAAGGCAGCCTAAAATCAATCCTAGGTCGTACAAGGCTCATGGGCCCAAGTGGAGGTGATGCAACACCTTTGGACTTATTGTTTGACTCGGATTCTGCTGTAGCGTCAGATTGTTTCTTCGATATCTCAATGCTCCGGATGAATTTGAAGGTGAATCCAATTGTGTTGGAAAGATCACGAAATCTACTTTCCAACAAAAAAAGAATCACCCAATTCGGAGTCCGTATAAAAACGTTGTTGGCGTTTTGAGTCAGGTATGTCTATGCAGTCCGAATCTGAATCCAGAACGTGAGAGACTTGGACTCTATCTTCTCTTGGCTCAAAAGTGACGTGAGAGAATTTTTTGAACAGCATGTAAAAATCTCTTTCTCCCTTATCTTAATATGTGGATTATACAAATGTCCCATACGCCTGCAAATAGACATGGCACAAAAGTTTGTGAAGTATTTTTGTCCTATATGACATAAATAAATTATTGCATAGGTTGCATTAGAAATCACCTCACAAATATATATGTATGCAATATTTTTTTGTCATATCCATGGTAGTCATGTCCTCATCATATCAATTGGTGTGTTTTGCATGTGGATCTGGGAATGGACTGGTGGCTTCGGCCAGAACCTTGTGAGTCGCGTGTGAGAGCTTGAAACAGCCATCCATGGCAAATTGATTCCCCAATTCGAATATATACAACTGATAGCTTACATCTGGCATCAGAGCCGTTCCGTCTTGGAGTTCCCCCACCATCCACACCACACCAGATTTCATGATTTGCGCCGGCGAGAAGCCATGGAGAATCTATCGGCGGAGGGCCGCAACATCCACGAATTCGTCAAGTCTGCTGTCACCGATGATTTCGAGCAGCGCCTCAAGGTACAAAGCGACGTCCTCCTCAAGTCCATGACCAAGTTGCTTTAGGAGTCGACCAAGACCCAGGATGGCCTCATCACCGCCCGCGTCGATGGCGTCCGCTCCGAGCTCCACCTCGACATCAAGCAAATCCGTTCAAATCTGGAGTGGGTGGACAAGGCCGACTATGACACCCGAACTGGAGGTCCCTCTGCTAGTCGGGAGGCGAGAACCCACAACATCTATGTCCCACCCCTGGCTAGAGGTACGCACGAACTGTCATCTCCGTGAGAAATTCAGTCTCCTCGCTGGTGGCTCTGGATCAGGGCAAGCAGTTCAGTTCAGGGCCGCGAATTGAATTGCCGCGATTTGATGGCTCTAATCCACAGCTGTGGTAAACGAGATGTGAAGATTATTTCAAGTTATGGGGCACTCATCATAGCAGATGGATTTCCTATGCCACTGCCCGAGTCGAAGGTGCAACCGCTCGCTGGTTGGAGTCAGTGTAAAGGAGGACTGCTGATCTGCACTGGACTGAATTCTGCAACCCATTGCAAACTAGGTATGGCCGTAACCAGCACCAGAATCTTATGCGGAAGATGTTCAGAATCAATCAGACTGGGACAGTGGAGGAATATGTGGAGAAGTTTGCAGAGTTGTATGACTAGCTCATGGCTTATGAAACCAACCTGGATCCATTGCATTACACCACTCGTTTCATAGATGGACTGAAACCAGGTGTCTGAATGGCCATAGCTATGCATAAACCCCGAGATCTAGACACTGCTTATGAGCTGGCTCTGCTACATGAAGAATTCGGAGAATTATAATACACCACTGCAAAAGGAGTACAACATCCTCAGGTCCTTATCATTACAAGGCCAAGTTAGTGGAAGAAAGGAACTAGTTGAGGGTCACAGGACCTTGTCAGCTGAAGACAAGTGGATTTCTATGAGGAATTACAGGAAAGCAAAAGGGTTGTGTTTCATCTGTGGTGAGAAATGGTCCAAAGATCATCAGTGCAAGTCCACGGTTCACTTGCATGTGGTACAGGAGCTCATTGAGCAGTTGGAGAGCTCCACTTCTTCCCTTGATGAATCAGATAGTGACTCTGATAATCTAATGTTGCTGTCAGCAGCTGCTACTAGTAACAGTGTTTCTGTATTGTCTCTGTCATTGCCAGTAATCATAAGGGATGCAGAACTTAAGTTCCTAGTTGATTCCGGCAGCACTCACTCATTCTTAGACAGTTCTCTGCACCACATTCTCTCAGGAATTACTGACATTAAAGCAGCTGCTGTCAAGGTAGCAGGTGGAGGAAAATTGATTTGCTCACAGCAAGTGAAACACTGTCAGTTTTGTTGTCAAGGACAAGAATTTTTCACATGATTTCAGGCTTCTATCCTTAGGTGGTTATGATGGTATTTTGGGCCTAGATTGGCTAGCCAAGCACAGTCCCATACATTGATTGGGAACAAAAGTGGCTTTCATTTCAGTACAAGGGTGCTATAGTCACTTTACAAGGAGAACTGCCCAAGGAATGTGCCTTTACTATTATGGCTATTTTTCAGAACACTAATTCTGAACAAAATGAACAATTACCTGAAATTCAAGTTCTACTAGACAAATATGCTGTAGTTTTTTCTCCACCCACTGGTCTGCCTCCCAGAAGACAATTTGACCACATTATACCCCTAATTCCTGGGGCACAACCAGTGTCCATCAGACCTTACAAAATTCTTCCCCACCTGAAGGTTGAAATGGAAAAGCAAGTACAAGCAATGTTGCAAGAGGGTCTGATTCAGGTGAGCAATAGCCCATTTTCTTCTCTTGCTCTAATGGTCAAGAAAAAAGAAGACGGAGATTGGAGGCTGGTCATTGATTTCAAACATGTCAATGCCCTTATAGTGAAAAGTAGGTATCCTATTCCTGTCATAGATGAGTTATTGGATGAACTTGCTGGAGCTTGTTAGTTTTCTAAGTTGGATCTTAGAGCTGGATACCATCAAATAAGATTGGCACCAGGAGAGGAATTTAAGACTGCCTTCAAAACACATTCTGGCCACTATGAGTTCACTGTAGTAGCTATGGGTCTGACTGGAGCACCTAATACCTTCTAAGGAGCAATGAAGACAGATTTAGCTCCAGTTTTGAGAGGAGAGGACCATTGTGCAGTGTGTTTCTTTGATGACATCCTCATATTCAGCAAAACCCTGAAGGAACATTCATACATCTTGACAAGGTGTTGAGCATTCTGTTGGAAAAACAATGGAGGGTCAAACTGAGCAAGTGTGACTTTGCTAAGCAAGAAATTGCTTATTTGGGCCATGTCATTAGTGACAAGAGAATCTCCACTGATGCCAGCAAAATTACAACTGTCAAGAATTGGCTAGTTCCTGCTGATGTCAAACAAGTTGGAGGATTTCTGGGCTTAACTGGATATTACAGGAAGTTTATCAAAATATATGGAATGATTAGTAGGCCATTGACTGATTTGCTGAAAAAGGGAACTATCTTTGTTTGGACACCAGCTACAGAGCTATCTTTCCAAACTCTGAAGCAATATCTTATTAATGCCCTTGTGTTAGCACTACCTGATTTTTCCAAACAGTTTGTGGTTGAAACTGATGCTTGTGATGTTGGTATTGGTGCTGTTCTCATGCAACAGGACCACCCCATTGCTTTTGTTAGCAGAGCATTGGGCCCCAGGAACAAAGATCTATCTGTCTATGAAAAAGAATATCTAGCTATATTATTAGCTATTGAACAATGGAGACCATATTTGCAATTTCAGGAATTCATCATCAGGACAGATCAGAAGAGCTTGATTAATCTGTCTGATCAGAGGTTACATACTCCTTGGCAGCAAAAAGCACTTACAAAGATGATGGGGCTTAACTATAAAATTGTCTACAAAAAGGTTCTGACAATTCTGCAGCTGATGCTCTCTCTAGAAGACCCCAAGCAGATTCTCAAGTGCTAGCAATTTCTGGTGTCAAACCTAGTTGGCTTGAAGATGTTTTTGTCAGCTATAAGGATGATCCAAAAGCACAAGAGCTATTGCAACAACTGTCAGTGCAGCCTAAATCCAGAAACAATTTTCAATTGGTCCAGGGAGCGATAAGATACAAGGGTTGCATTTGGGTGGGCAATGACAATGATCTGCATACAAAGATCTGTCAGGCCTTCCATGACACTCCTTTGGGGGGACACTCAGGTTTTCCTGTCACTTACAAATGAATTCGTGCACTATTTAAGTGGGTTGGTATGAAGAAGAAGATCCAGCAGTTTGTGCAGTCTTGTCTTATCTGTCAACAAGCAAAACCTGAAAGAGTGGCTTATCCAGGGCCGTTGTCTCCTTTAGCTGTTCTTGCCAGAGCTTGGGAAACTGTGACTATGGATCTTATCTCAGGGTTTCCTTCTTCTGATCAATGTGATTGCATTATGGTGGTTATTGACAAGTTCACAAAATATGGACATTTTATCCCTGTCAAACATCCATATACTGCCCAGAAGATTCCTGATGTATTCTTGGAAAATATCTACAAACTTCATGGTATGCCTCTATATATTGTGTCAGATAGAGACCCTGTGTTCACCAGCTACTTTTGGCAGGCCTTAATGAGAAGGACAAGAGCTGTACTTAACATGAGCACAACGTATCACCCTGAAACTAATGGACAGACTGAGCGTGTCAATCAATAGGTGGAGTGTTTTTTGCGTTGTTTCATCAGTGCTCACCTGAAGAAATGAGCTCGGTGGCTCTCCCTTTGTGAATTTTGGTACAATACTAATTGGCATTAAGCACTCAATAAATCTCCCTTTGAGGTTCTTTATATCCATGGTCCTCAGCACTTGGGGATTTTAGCTTCAGATGCAGTTGATCTAATTGATCTGCAGCAGTGGTTGGATGCCAGAGAGGTTGTTCAACTGTCAGTGCGCCAACATCTGCTGCGTGTTCAACAAAGAATGAAACATCAGGCCGATAAGAAATGCACAGAGAGAACCTTTGTTGTGGGTGATCGGGTGTTCCTCAAACTTCAGCCATACATGCAGTCGTCGGTGGTGCATAGAGCTAGTACAAGCTTGCCTTCAAGTATTTTGGGCCGTTTTTGATCCTGGAGAAGATCGGCGAAGTGGTTTACCGCCTGCAGTTACCAGCGTCTAGCAAAATTCATCCAGTCTTCCATGTTTCACAATTGAACCACTATGTGCAACCACACCAAGAGGTATTCAAGTCGCTTCCTTCTGTTGATGCTCATCTCCAGTTCCCTGTTAAGATACCGCAGGAGCGTATTCGCCGCTCGGACCACCAATCGGTGGCACAAGGTTTGGTCCAATGGAGTGGAGGGGATGCTTCTTCGGCAACCTGGGAGGATAAAGATTCGCTTCGCTAGTTATTTCCGCGTGCCCCGGTGTCTGTGTCAAAACCGGCGGATCTCGGGTAGGGGGTCCCGAACTGTGCGTCTAGGCGGATGGTAACAGGAGACAAGGGACACGATGTTTTTACCCAGGTTTGGTCCCTCTCGATGGAGGTAAAACCCTACTCCTGCTTGATTAATATTGATGATATGGGTAGTACAAGAGTAGATCTACCACGAGATCAGAGAGGCTAAACCCTAGAAGCTACCCTATGGTATGATTGTTGTTCGTCCTACGGACTAAAACCCTCCGGTTTATATAGGCACCGAAGAGGGTTAGGGTTACACAGAGTCAGTTACAATGGTAGGAGATCTACATATCCGTATCGCCAAGCTTGCCTTCCACACCAAGGAAAGTCCCATCCGGACACGGGATGAAGTCCTCAATCTTGTATCTTCATAGTTTAGGAGTCCGGCCAAAGGTGATAGTTCGGCTATCTGGACACCCCCTAATCCAGGACTCCCTCAGTAGCCCCTGAACCAGGCTTCAATGACGACGAGTCCGGCGCGCATATTGTCTTCGACATTGCAAGGCGGGTTCCTCCTCCGAATACTTCATAGAAGATTTTGAACACAAGGATAGTGTCCGGCTCTGCAAAATAAGTTCCACATAGCACCATAGAGAGAATAATATTTACACAAATTCAATCTGCTGACGTATTCCGTTGCGTGACACCACACCACGGCCAAGCCTTTATTCGAATCATTTTTACTGTCCCACCTCAGCGCGTTTAGCGAGGCGGTTTCCTTGGCACGTCTTGTCAAAGTAGAGATCGTGTCCCCTTATTCCGGGATTCTCATCAATACGGGCGTGGGTAACCCAACCGCGCCATTGATTACGACACTTGGAGGATAAGCGAGTTTTACCAGGCTGGTGGGGACGCATAGCTTCGTCTGTCCATATAAGGGGATAAGGATCCACCTTTTACCTACGCCTTCTTCCTCCTTTGCTCATCCATTTCCGCGCACTCGAGCTCCGGCCCAAGTCCGCACATCTCACCTCAACCTTCCCCAGCCATGTCCGGAGCGGGAGGCAAGTGGTCGGTCTCCTCCGTGACGGAGGGGCACATCAAAAAGCTGCGGAAGGCCGGATACTTGTCCAGCGACATCGCGCATCGGCTCCCCTACAAGGGGCAGCTTATCCCCACCCCCAGGCCCCATGAGAGGGTGGTGTTCCTCACCCACTTCCTCCGCGGACTAGGTTTTCCACTTCACCCATTTGTCTGGGGGATCATGTTCTACTATGGCCTGGATTTCTACGATCTGGCCCCAAATTTCATGCTCAACATCTCAGCGTTCATCGTCGTGTACGAGGCCTTCCTCTGCATCCAGCCCCACTTCAGCCTATGGCTGAAGACCTTCAATGTCAAGCCGAAGTTAGTGGGCGGCCGCCAGGCGGAGTGCGGAGGTGCCATGGTATGCAAGATGGACAACATCCTATGGCTCGAAGGCTCCTTCGTGGAGACCATAAAGGGGTGGCAATCGGGGTGGTTCTACATCACCGAGCCGTGTGACCCTGAATGGGCAGCGGCCCCCGAATTCCGATCTGGATTCCCTACACGGCTCACCTCTTGGAAAGAGATGGGCCTGACATGGGGTAATTCGGAAGAGCTAACTGGACTCCAAACCTGCGTCCAAAACCTGGTGAACAAGAAGCTCAAGCTTGTCAACGTAGTCCAGGTCATGCTCATCCGCTAGATCCTCTCGTGCCAACAACGGGCCTTCAACTTGTGGGAGTTTGATCCGGCACAACACCAAACCTTGAGCAGGCTCTTCGACACTACGTACGAAGATGCCTGGAAGGTGCTGTTCAAGGGCGCCGATGCTCCCGCATCCGCTACCGAAGATCGCGGATTCAGCTCGCATCGTCAAGCCAACGAGGTAAGCTATTTTACCCTTTACATGACACTTGTTTTTCATAGTTTGACTCTATGCGGGATCTAAACTCCCTTACCTTTGACAGGCCTGGCAAAAGACGTCCGGGCAGGTTAACTGTCCAGCTCCCTTGCCAGAAGACCCAGCGGAGGCCCGATTAACGGGGCTGCTGGTTCCGGCACCTCACGTGGTGCCGGAGAAGAAGGCCAAGAAGAAGGCCACGGGAACTCGAAGGAGTTCCCGGCGCCAGGTGTTGTCGGACTCATCGTCCGATGACTCCGAGGCAGACTCCTCCCGTGAAGACGAGGAGGAGGAAAAGGAGGCCTCTCCCCCAGCGGGGGGAGAGAAAAAAAGGAAGGCCGCCCCAACTGGGGAGGCCGGAGGATCCAAGAAGGGAAGGACCCTTCCTTCGGACTACTCCACCAACGCCGACAACGGCGAAGAGGAGTGGCCACCGAGGGCTAAGCCCCTGGCGAAATCTTAAGTGTCCGGATACCAGAATAACTCATGGCATTTCATTTGTCGCACAGAATCTCCTAACGCCGAATATAACCCTACAGCCCGCCCAAGGACGGGCTCGACGCTTCAACGAGCGGCTCCCTGGATTCGTCGGACGTGAATAGCACCTCACTTCCGGCTGCCTCCTCTCCTCGCGCTGCGGATGACGCCGAGGTGGGGTCCCAAAAGGGGCCCACCCAGGAGGAGGTAGTCCAGGAGGCGTCGCAAGGCAACCTCCCGGACTCCAGGCGCAAGGGGGACAAAACCCCAAAGGGCTCTAAGTCCGGCCCTGGGTCGGACTCCGCACCGGAACCTTCAGTGGTTCCGAAGTCCGGCAGGCGGCCCCTTCGTAAGAACGGCAAGACTGCGACACTGGTGACCTCCGTCCAACTGGAGGCACCGGATAATTTGCTGGACCATCGACGAGGAGCACCGCACTGTTATGAGTGTGGTGATCTAGAAAGTTGAGTCCGCTAAGAGCGGGCTGACTGAAGCCTGTGCCAGCCTTCTAACAGGCTTTGAGGTATGTATTTAAGATATGTAAAAACATTACCGCATAGACAGTAGCCCCTGATGCTCAGTTTGGTGTTCGAAAAGAAAAGCCGAACTGAGGATCTAAAAAGATGTACGCAGCAGTCTAACATAAGTACGTCAATATGGGGAATGCAGGATGCACTGCTGACCTCTGCCGCACTGACTGTGGAGGTCAATGCATTGAAGCAGAGCCTCGAGCGGTCCGAGAACGAGCTCAGCCTTGCCAAAAAGCAGCTCGAGGACAAGGAAGGTAAGTAATACCTTATGGAAGTATATAAAAGATGTGGTTGAAAAAAATGACAGGAATAACGTGAGTATTACAGGGGCCACGAACGAGGTGGCGACCCTGAAGGAAGCGGTGTCCAAGGCCGAAAGCAATGTGGCCGCGGAGCGCACCGAGCGAGAGAAACAGGAGGCGCGGGTGGCGGAGGTGCAACAAGAGCTTCAGGCTCTCGTGGAAAAACACGAGAGTTTGGAGCGTGACTCAAAGACTCGAGAGTCTGAGCTCGCCTCGGCCCTTGAGAGCGCCAAAGCCGCTAAGGCCGAAGCCCAAAAATCCCTCCAGGAAATTGAGGCATTGAAGAAGATAGCGGCGGGTAAGACATTCTTTATGCAAAGCAAGCACGTGAAAGTTAATTATCTGTTACTTACGCGAATCCGGAGCTCTCCAGGAGCATTTGTGGATCTGCCCCGCAGTGTGTCCGATCTGCCGCGTTCTACCGAGCCGAGGAGGGGAGCTCGACGGAGAAGGTGTTCTGGTCTCAGTATGCTGAGGCCGGACATCCGGTGCCCTTGAGCGACCAGCTGAAGCAGCTGGTCGAGCTCCATAAGATCACCAGCCCGAAGTAGCTCCCAGGCATGGCTTGTGACGGACAGACCACCGCCGGGCAAGGAGTATCGCAAGCCCGAGATGTATTATGAGGGCATCCTGAAGGGTGCCCGCCTTATAGCGGGTGAATGCTCCAAAGATGTAATTTTTGAGTAAACTCGCATTTGTTATCCTGTATGCTGAAAACTTGTTCATATGCGCTAAGCAACGCTTGTGAATTTAAAATATTACCTTCTGTGCGGCCGTTTATTAAATTTGAGAGATGGCGAGTCGTCAGCTTCTGCCCTCATGCCAGGAGTGCTGGGGTGTTCGGGATAAACTTGAGCGCTCTTTTTCCCATTCTTGGGTCCTTCGAGGGAGGCGCTCAACGCAACGAACAAGGCAACCGGACTATAATGCTTGAACACTCTCACTTAGCCATAGAATTCTATAATTTAAAATTTTGGTGAAGCCCCTAGTATTCGGAAGACCGAGTTCGGGGCGCTATCCACGCCTGGGCCGGACAAAGCCGACTCCTTGCTCTAAGCGGCATAAGTCTTTAGGGACTCGAAAACCTCTCGAACAGCGACCGGCTCTCGCCCTATCATGACGGTCAGTTTTAGCTTTCTCCACTGAGGTGCTTAACCCAGCTCAACCGGGACACAATCGCAGTGGTTCTCCCAGCGCTACCTTAGCCGATATAACGGAACGTAAGGTACCAAAACATGGGAGCCGGGCAAACCCAACTATTGACCCAAGACATGATTCGGAGCCGATGCATATAATGCTATAAGTTCGGGGTGCCGCACTTGTGAAAGTGTTCGGACTTATCACACCATATTTTGGGGTACTTAAGCCCCTGGTGTATTTGTCCGTACCAAAGTTTACGGGTACAACATGTCATAAGTGAACATATATAGATAGAAAAAGGAATGCAGTAATAGGCAGAAGCTATGTATTGTTTATCCAAAAAGGGCTGCGGTAAAAGCAGAACGATACAAATAGTGCGATAAGCAAGGGAAGGGACTATTTGACATGTCCCCCTCCAGGGGCGAGCTACGGGATGATATGTGAAACAAGTATACTGCTCGTTATAGAGACCACCTGGACACTCGACGTAGCTTTCTGCTTTCCCTGGCTGTTGCATAGTGTGTTCGGCGGTTCTACTGCCGGACAGGGCTTCTTGAGAACGAAGTCCTGAAAGTAAAAAAAAGAATGACACAATCGGGAGCCCCTGGTGCGGTTGAGCCGCATTCTGGGCCTGCCGTGGTCGTGCCCCTCCCCCTATGCCCATGGTATTTCCAGAGCGTAATTATGTACGCTAGTACTGGTTTCGCAATTTCGCGAGGGTTGGGGTTGGGGCTGCATTGCTACGTGTGCTCGGAACGTGCCAGGCGGTCTTGTTGTAGGTTACTCCGAGCGCGCTTGACGGTGTCCGGACGTTGAATAGCCGTACTCGAGAATTGCCTTGAGAGGTTGCTTTTTACTTCCGTCGCGAGGGCCGCCGTATGCTCCTCCGTTCGAAGAGAGCGTTCGGTGTTTCCGTTGACCGTAATGACTCCTCGAGGGCCTGGCATCTTGAGCTTGAGGTATGCGTAGTGCGGCACCGCATTGAACTTTGCAAATGCGGTTCGTCCGAGAAGTGCGTGATAGCCGCTGTGGAGCGGGACTATGTCGAAGATTAACTCCTCGCTTCGGAAGTTATCCGGGGATCCGAAGACCACTTCAAGTGTAACTGAGCCTGTACAGTTGGCCTCTACACCTGGTATAACGCCTTTAAAGGTCGTCTTTGTGGGTTTAATCCTTGAGGGGTCTATGCCCATTTTGCGCACTATATCCTGATAAAGCAGGTTCAGGCTGCTGCTGCCGTCCATCAGGACTCTATTTAGGTGAAATCCGTCAATGATTGGGTCTAGAACCAATGCAGCGAATCCGCCATGGCGGATGCTAGTGGGGTGGTCCCTTCGATTAAAAGTGATCGGGCAGGAGGACCACAGATTGAACTTTGGGGCGACTAGTTCCATCGCATATACGTCCCTTAGTGCATGCTTCCGCTCCCTTTTGGGTATGTGGGTTGCTTATATCATGTTCACCGTCCGCACTTGTAGGGGGAAGCCCTTCTGTCCTCTATTGTTCGGCGGCCGGGGCTCCTCCTCGTCGTTGCTATGCAGCCCCTTGTCATTGTTTTCGGCATTTAACTTGCCTGCCTGCTTGAACACCCAACAATCCCTGTTGCTGTGGTTGGCTGGTTTTTCGGGGGTGCCGTGTATCTGGCACGAGCGATCGAGTATTCAGTCCAAATTGGACGGGCTCGGAGTATTTCTTTTGAATGGCTTTTTCCGCTGATCGGGTTTAGAGCCTCTGAATCCGGCATTGACTGCCGTATCCTCAGCATTATTGCTGTTAATGTGGCGCTTGTTCTTGTTGCGACGTGACCTGCCGTTGCTGTCCTTGGTATCCGAATTACCAGGGCTCTTGGTCATGTTGTTACTATGAGCTAGCCAGCTGTCCTCTCCCGCGCAAAAGTGGGTCATGAGTGTTGTGAGGGCTGCCATGGATTTCGGCTTTTCCTGTCCTAGGTGCCGGGCAAGCCACTCATCGCGGATGTTATGTTTGAAGGCTGCAAGGGCCTCTGCATCTGGACAGTCGACGATTTGATTTTTCTTGGTTAGGAACCGTGTCCAGAATTGTCTGGCCGATTCCTCTGGCTGCTGAACTATGTGGCTTAGGTCATCGGCATCTGGTGTTCGCACATAGGTGCCCTGGAAGTTGTCGAGAAATGCGGCTTCCAGGTCTTCCCAACAACCAATTGACTCCGCTGGCAAGCTGTTAAGCCAATGCCGAGATGGTCCTTTAAGATTGAGTGGGAGGTATTTGATGGCGTGTAGATCATCACTGCGGGCCATGTGGATATGAAGGAGGTAGTCCTCGATCCATACCGCAGGATCTGTTGTGCCATAGTACGATTCGATGTTTACGGGTTTGAAATCCTCGGGGATTTGATGATCCATTACTTCATCTGTGAAGCATAGTGGGTGTACGGCGCCCCTGTATTGGGCTATATCACGACGTAGCTCAAATAAGCTTTGTCTGCTGTGTTCGGCTCGACCGGATTTGTTGTATCCGACATGACGGTTATCGTCATGTGTAGTGAGGCGCCCACGCGATCCGTAGATCGATCTTGTTTGTCTTGCCTTGTCCTCCAATATATCTCACAGGTCTGGTGCATTTCCCCATGCCTTGGTACTTTTTGAGCAATGCCGGGGTGCGGCTTGAGTGGAGGGCCGAGAGGCCTCTCTGTCGCGGCCACGAGGTGGCCGGTCGACCGCATCATGCGCTGGTGATGTAGGTTTGGGTGCTTCCTCCTCTAATCGGGGTAGCAGCCTACATTTTGGGTAGCTCTTGGAGGGACGTTCGAGTTCATACTCTTCGGCCGCAAGGACTTCGGTCCATCTGTCAGCTAGCAAGTCTTGGTCAGCTCTAAGCTGTTGCTGCTTTTTCTTTAGGCTGCTTGCCGTGGCCATAAGCCTGCGTTTGAAATGCTCCTGTTCGACGGGATCCTCAGGCACGACAACTTCGTCGTCGTCGAGGCTTGCCTCGTCTTCGGAGGGAGGCATGTAATTATCATCCTCTACCTCTCTGTCTGCCGCTCTCTCATGAGGGATGGCTTCTCCATCCTCCTACGCTGAATCCTGCTGGAGGGGGTTGTCTTCGGCACTGTCCGGGGTGTTATTGTCTCCCGTGCCGGAATCACCGTTTTTGCTGTGGCGGGATTTAGAGCGGTGCCGCTGACGCCGGCGCTTAGGCTGTTTCTTGGAGGGGTCATCCTCCGTTGTTCCATCGCCATTCCCATCTTTTGGGATGCCCACCATGTATATGTCGTATGATGAGGTGGCCTTCCAGTGCCCTGTAGGCGCTGGTTCTTGGTCGTCTCCTGCATCGTCGTCCATACCGTCGATGTCTTCGGAGTCGAAGTTGAGCATGTCGGTTAAATCATCGAGAGTGGCTATGAAGTGGGTGGTGGGTGGGCTTTGAATTTCTTCGTCGTCCGCATCCCAACCTTCCTGACCATAATCCGGCCAGGGCTCTCCTGATAAAGAGAGAGACTTTAGCGAATTCAGGATGTCGCCAAAGGGCGAGAGCTGAAAGATGTCCGTGGCAGTGAACTCCATGATCGGCGCCCAATCGGATTCGATTGGCAGGGGCGCGGAAGGTTCGGAGTCCGGAGAGGAGTCCGACACCTTGGGGCCACGAGCTTCGCAAAAGACAAGGTTGGTGTTCGGCTCAATCGCCGTACAGATCGCAGCCCCCGAGGCGGAGTCCAGCCACCCATCCTCGATCGACGCAATCGGCTCCAAACTAAGGGTCGGAGCGGGCACTGGTGCGGCCCCCAGGGCACTGTTCGGCGGCAGAGTTAGATCATGCCCATCGTGACAGTGCGGCGCGCTTGGCTGTGCCTCGAACCCGTCGAAGATCAAGTCTCCGCAGACGTCAGCCGTGTAGTTTAAACATCCAAATCTGACCTGATGGCCAGGGGCGTATCTTTCAATTTGCTCCAGATGGCCAAGCGAATTGGCCCGCAGTGCAAAGCCGCCGAATACGAGGATCTGTCCGGGGAGAAAAGTCTCACCCAAGACTGCGTTGTTGTTGATGATCGGAGGAGCCATCGGGCCTAAAGATGACGACACAGAGGAACTCTTAATGAAAGCACCAATGTCGGTGTCAAAACCGGCGGATCTCGTGTAGGGGGTCCCGAACTGTGCGTCTAGGCGGATGGTAACAGGAGACAAGGGACATGATGTTTTTACCCAGGTTCGGACCCTCTCGATGGAGGTAAAACCCTACTCCTGCTTGATTAATATTGATGATATGGGTAGTACAAGAGTAGATCTACCAAGAGATCAGAGAGGCTAAACCCTAGAAGCTAGCCTATGGTATGATTGTTGTTCGTCCTACGGACTAAAACCCTCCGGTTTATATAGGCACCGAAGAGGGTTAGGGTTACACAGAGTCGGTTACAATGGTAGGAGATCTACATATCCGTATCGCCAAGCTTGCCTTCCACGCCAAGGAAAGTTTCATCCGGACACGGGACGAAGTCTTCAATCTTGTATCTTCATAGTCCAGGGGTCCGGCCAAAGGTGATAGTTCGGCTATCCGGACACCCCCTAATCCAGGACTCCCTCACCCGGCTTGGGGTCAAGCCAGTTCTAAAGAAGGGGGGATTGTCAGTGATCAAGGCATCGGGGCAGAGCAACTAGGAGCGTGTAAAGGCAAGGATTCGACTCGTGGGCCGGCAGCTCGGCCCACTCGCGACCGACATCTTTCCCGGTGGCTTGCAGGCCCGAACTGGGTCCGTTAAGGGGTGTACGCGAGGATATATCCGTTGGCGTGTGTTGCGTGTGGATCTTGGAATGGACTGGTGGCTTCGGCTAGAACCTCGTGAGCCGCGTGTGTGAGCTTGAAATAGCCATCCATGGCGAATTGTTCCCCAGTTCAAATATACAACTGATAGCTTACACTGTATAATTCAGAATTTCAGATTTCTAAGGGCAAGCACAGTACGTTAACGCAATTCAGCACGAGGTATATGCTACCTTCACATCAGTGTGCTGAGGTTGGCGTGCAACCACTTCACAGAGAAGACGGGCTAGGTCTTTGGAACCAGGTGGACACCCATGGCAGCGCAACAGTGCTATGATCCTGACCGGCACTGCGGCGGCGCCCTGCACCAGATCTCCATCGCGAGAGTCGATCTGACCTTGCCCCGCACATTCGCAGAAAGAAGTACCATCAAACCGGAGGGGATTGAGGCGGGGTTGCAGAATTGGGTTTTCGGTCATCGCCGTCGCCCATCGGAGGATACGGTTTGAGACGGCGGATCGGAAACGCTGGTGTGAAAGACAGGGTGAAGGAGGAAGTGGGGGTATTTTTTTTAGGAAAGTGGGGGTAGCTTTGAGTGAATGCATAAACGGAAAATTACTTCATGGCGATGTAATTTTACAGCAGGAACTGGTGTGGCCTTTTTCTCAGACGTAGAACGGTGTGGTCGGGCGCGACATATGGCTGGGTCCATCGACCAGGGAGCATAATTACTTATTCTTCAGGCCACAAATAGACATATGATACACTCTTTTTGCATACATGTACTATATTCCTTAAAGACATATTCATAAATGATACTCCCTCCGTTCGGAATTACTTGTCTCGGAAATGGATGTATCTAGAACTAAAATACGTCTTGATACATCCATTTCTGCGATGAGTAATTCCGAACGGAGGGAGTACTTGAAGGCATACCCAAAAATTAGTATACTTTAAACAGAGACATGCTCAAAGTATACATGAGTATTTGTTTTCCATCTAGCCATATGTTTATACCCACAAAATAAAGAAGCGAACTCCCCAACATTCGGTCTAGGGAGACCCAGACCGAGTGTTTCTTACTCGTTAGGGATGAGAAGCGCCCCAACACGAACGCCCTCCACCCCAGGGCCTACAAGCCTTTTTCCTATGAAAAAGAAAACGAAAATAAAGCCCAGTTTAAGCTATGACTAATAAAGCCTAGTTTTTCTGTGACTAATAAACACTGATCTTTTGCATGACAAAATTTCCATGGTATGAAAAAAATTGCCATCTTCAAATTTATGTTTTCAAACGGCGCAAAAAGAAAGAAGTCATGACAATTTGCATCTTCACATAGTGGCATAAAATGTGCATTAAATTTTTTGACGGTACTTTTAATATATGCACGAAGACACAAAAGAATGTTTGTACTACTTATAAAGGTTGGAGTTGGTGGTGAGTTCACATATGGAGCCAACAACCTTCACTATAAACAAATGCACCCTTTTCCTCTTCACATGTGGAAGTAGCAAACTTCCAAGTGACATATAAACAATTGTATTTTACTCATGTGTGAGACCTAACACAAACAAACAAATAAACTACTACTTTAATGTGAAACCAACACTCATTTAGAAGACACAAATAACAATTGCAAAAAAATTGACTCCCAACTCAAAATCATGATTTTCATTTTAGTTTGTCCTCCCAACAAAGTTTTCAAGTTCTATATCATACCATAGTAGAGTGAGAAAATTGTAATGCCCATTCTCCCAAGTCTCTAAATTCAAAATGTTATTTCACTATAAATCTTTCAAAAGACCTACTACGATCACATAAATTTCTTCGACGCCTTCCATCCCTCTTACTGTTTTTGTTATTTTTTTATGACTCGTGCAAAGATATATACTAGCCTTTTGGTCATCTTCTAAGTCAGTGGCCTAAAGTCTCTCTTTTTAATAGCTCCATAGCACGTATGGGCACTGTGCTAGTGTATAAAAAAAATTCATCATGTGGAACACACAACAAAAGTGTACCATGTTTGGGTAGTAATTGCCATGTTTCTTGAAGTAATTTATCGTGGTCACATGAAAGATGAAAAACTGAAAATTACCATGGATCATACGTAAAGCAAAATTTGCAAGAAAATTAGAGTAAGTTGCCACAGTCCCATAAAAGTTAATTTGCATGCAAAAAATTACCATTACCAATTATATTGACATGTATATGTAAAAATTGTTGTGGCAATATAGGTAAATTTGCCAAAAAAAGTAAAATTGCCATTGCAAAATAAAATGCAAAAAATTTCACAGAAAAAATAGATTAAAAATGAAATTGCCATGGCATTATAGGTAATTTTGCCATGTCTTTTTTGAGCAAAAACAGTAGGGTAAACCGCTACTGTGACTTTTTTCATTAATAGGAGTGGGTAGTTACAAGTGGATGTACAAAGTGGTTATGACTATGGCCTATGATACATTCACAAGTAATCTAGCCAAGTTTGCATCCCTTCTTTCAGGCTTGGTTTTGCTTTTCTCATGATTGTGCCAAAGTGTTCTTTGAAACTGGCATTGCAATACTCCAAGCTTTTTTGTCTTATGGTAAAAAAATGATGATGTTTCTGTGCTTCCATATGGACCAGCATCCAGCAATCAAGCATTCTTTGAATGACTGAATGTTTGTTCTGTTTTTTTGCTTCCTCCAGCATTTCATTGATGCTCAGGTCAATGTTCCATTCAATACCAATTTGGCTGAAATCACATGAGAAGAAAAGGTGTTTCAGGTGCTCATTTGGTTCATCATCACATAAGACACATTTGCTTGATTCAATATAGAAGTGTTTCCTGGTTAGCAAGTCTATGGTATTTAATCTGTCTAGTAGCAATAACCAAAAGAAAAACTTTTGCTTAGATAAACATCTAGATTTCCAAATCCATTGGAACGGTTTCGGGGCATCAGGTGGGTTACCTATCAATTCCAGGTAAATCCTTTTTGTGCAATATCTTGTAGATGACTAGTAGAACTGCCAGTTGTCACTGCTGTTATTGCTTGCAATATTGATCATGTTCCTCAATGATATGTTTTGTTGTACAACAACAATTGACATAGGTAGATGGAACATTTAGTATATATCTTCCCTAGCTATATCATGTGCATCAGCAAATGTTATATCCTTGTCTTTCGCATATGAAAATAGTTGAGGAAATTTATTATTAAGTGCATCATCCTCCCATTTGTTAGACCATAACCTGATGGTAGATCCACCACCTACTTTGCAAAGTGTCATGTTTCTGAAATCATTTAGAATGGATGTGAGAACCTGGAATTAACTTCCAGACCCTCATGTGTATATTTGTTAACCCCATGGTCATTATTGACAACACAACGAAATGATATCATTGCACAATACGTAAAAGGTATTACAAATAGTATATTTGTCATAAGACATACCTAGTGAATTGTATCATGACATTTATTACATTCAGAAAACGGCAGAAAGTACAATCCGTAGCAACTCCATCTCAGCCACAGGCAGTCGATGTAGTCCACGTGTCCTCACTCCTCAGGATCATCATAATGGTCGTAGTCAACACCCTTGTCTTCATAGATCTCTGTTGTTCAACAAAAGTATTGCCATGAGTACATTACATACTCAACATGCCTCCCACGGGGAAGGACCTAATAGCTACATGTGGCTTCAAAGGAAGGCTATATGGCTCATTTGCATAAAAGCTAATTTTGTTTGAAATAACATAGTACTTGGATAATAGCAGTTTTAGATGAAAACATGTTTTATCTCTAGAATAACTTTCAACAAAGTGAGGATCCTCAATCAACTCACACTTTTCATAGGTTCCAAGAGAAGGGGCAAAGAGGGAATAAGCAAGACAGGTCCTGTACGTCAAGAAAGATTCATGTGTCGTCCATGACCGTGGACACAACTATTCGAATAGTTTTACACTCTGCACAGGTCGTACACTTTACCCACACGACAAAATCCCGTCTTGATGCCACCAGTGGCCATTGGTATAGTACACCATTTGGTATACCGGCAGGGAGATTGTGACGAGGTCTTTGGACTAGATCCCCCAAAGATGTGACATGCCCATCAGGTCTGGCGCACAGAACTAAGAGTACGTCCTCAAACCGGTCCCCCATCTGTGCCGATGATACTCCCCACAGGGCAGCTATCCCATCTGCGGTATGGCGACATCAACACCTAAGGCTGACTAGCTTACTTAACCAAGCCAGTGCCCATACAACATGTGGCTGTACTGTTTACACAATCTTCAAATCCAAGACTTATTAGGCCTCATGCGGCACGGACGACTGATCACCCCCTTCAACCTGTGAAGGGCAGCCAATCGCTCCTTCAATCCTTGATTCAGCTATCGCCCGCGCCAGTATTCAAATGGTAAGTTTCAACTAGAGTAGAAGAGGATAGAGAAGGTCAACAAGAGCCAACTGGCCTAGCTCAGCGTTAAGTTTCAACTGCAATGACTCAGAGGTCATTCAAAAGGAATCTATAAGGTGATAAGCATGGGTAAGCATTTCTACTCTACCGGAATTATATACTTCTACTCAGGTGTCAAACGAATAGGCGACAAGCGGATCAAGGTAATGTGTCAATCAACACGCTAACTACAAGAATTAAAATGGCATGCATATAGTAGCCATAAAATACAATGCAGTTTTGTAAAACATAGAATAAGTATGATCAAAGAAGGAGGAATGCCTTCGTTGTTGAGTCCTTTTTCAGTAACATGTTATCTCCATGTCTAACATCACCACTCCCTACTCATCGCAATGATAGCAAAGGCAAACACAATAAATACGAGAGCAAAATTAAATCCAAATAACATCCAAACAAATTAAGAGTTGATGGATGAAAAGATATTGATCAAGATGGAGATTCCGAAGATGAGGAGCATGATAGGAACGTAAGGGATATGATTTAATGAAGGGACAGGGTTTGGTTGATGATGACTAATGAAGGCTTGCCAACATGACTAATGTTTAAATATGAACTGTGTACTAATCGCTAGTAGTGTCCACTACACATCGCGGCTAATAGGTAACTACCATATAACAAACACAATGGCATCAACACACAAGAAATTAAACCGTCCTATGAATTTAACTACACAATCACAACATGGCATGATAAATATAGGATTTAACCACAAATAAATATTTAGATAGAATCCAAATATTCATAATGGTCAATAGAATCCAAACATTTACATTAACTCTATAATAACTCAAAACAAGTGTTCTATACGACAACCAAACCAACATTATAAAACATACTACTTAAGCAATCAAACATCATTCAACAACATTAATTGAATTGATCTAGGTTTAGACCTAAATCATTATTGAAATAAAATAGGACCAAGTACATAACATCAAATCAATTCATTTGTCAAACAATTAACAAGAAACTATACAACAAATAGAACAAAAGGATGAACAACTATCCTAGACATGATATGATTAAGATTAATAATCAACCACAAGTAAATATTTGGATGAATCCAAATATTTATAATGGTTAACAACAATGAATGACTAGACCCCAATCATAACAACTATTAGTAAGCATCTCTATAACAAGAGCTAAACCATTACATGGTGAAAGCTAATTAAACAACTAAATAAGAAGACACATTTTGATACAAGGTATGTGAGTATAGAATTACTAGAGGTCTGAATGAATAACACAAGCATCACACATACGAGTGATCATGATAAGATACTTAACTAGAATATGCTCTTAAATAATAAAGAACAACTAATAGCCAAATTACCAGTAGCAATAATATTACCGACACATGCTTAAACAAGAGATCAAACTATGCACACTAGGCATATGAGAAAGATACAACTAAACTAACATGGAAGGTAACTATCATATGCATGTGATGAACTATTGCAACAAGTATAGAGAACTCATAATACAAACGTGTGACAAGTTAAGCATGTATAAGCAACACTAGAATAACTATAAGGGACAATTGCATTTTTACCCCTAGTTGGTTCCTACCCACGGGTTTTGCCATTACTTTTCAAGCTTGCTCAGTTTTGCCCTTACTTTTTCCATCGAGGTCCCTCGAATGCCCTTTGACCGTTTGACCAAAACTTTGAAAATTCATAACTAATTCATACGAACTCAAAAAAATGCAAATAAGATATCAAAATGTTCAGATAAACATTACCTTTGTGGGCATATCATTTGCATTCAGGACAAAAGCACCATTTAAACTACCTGAGTTAATTAATGTTATTAACATTATTAAAAATAAATAGGTATAAACAATATTTTTTTCATGAATAAAAATTACATGCAAATGCAGGTGATGTTTTCTGAACATCCTCATAACTTATTTGCAGTTTTCTGAGTTTGTAACAACTTGTTATGAATGTTCTAACGACTTTGACCATTATTTGGAAACTTCATAACAAGTTGATACGAACTCAAGAAAATGCAAATAAGGTATCAGGATGTTCATAAAACATCACCTACATTTGCATATAATTTTTATTCATGAAAAAAATATTGTTTATACCTACTTATTTTTAATAATGTTAATAACATTAATTACCTCGGGTAATTTAAATGATGCTTTTGTCCTGAATGCAAATGATATGCCCATAAAGGTAATGTTTATATGAACATTTTGGTATCTTATTTGCATTTTTCTGAGTTCATATGAATTAGTTATGAATTTTCTAAGTTTTGGTCAAACGGTCAAAGGGCATTCAAGGGACCTCGATGGAAAAAGTAAGGGCAAAACTGAGCAAGCTCGAAAAGTAAGGGCAAAATCCGTGGGTAGGAACCAACTAGGGGTAAAAATGCAATTGTCCCTAACTATAAACATGGAGTATAATAAGGCATGAAAGGTTATTAGCATGACATGTGTAGGCTTGAGCATACCACAACTGCAACAACTAGATAAAGTAGATATGACAAGTAGACATGTATGGTCATCACAAGAGATACGAGAGTATGCTACCAATACAATACTACTCATAAATTTGAAATAATTTAGTTGATATCAACTAACATGACTATCAAGCATGGCAATAGCACACAAGCCTATATACTAGTTGACATGTAAGCACATTGACTATGCATACAAACATGTAACCAAGTAATAATATATCATTGAATGAACAACAATAAGAATTGCACCACAGTAGCATGAATAACAAGGACAAGATCATGACATGCATTTTCTATCTATTACAACTTTGTCGGGGTGATGAACCCCGGGCTGGCAACGAAACCCGGATCCTTTTCAAAAAATATTAGGGCCGACATCACCCCTCAACCTGGCGCGCACTTGGCCGGGTTCGTCAACCCGGTCAAGTCCCTCAACTCGGCTAAGCCCTTTGACCTGGCAGAGCCAAGACTTCCCCAGCAAGCCAGCTCCCGCGTGGCGCCACCCTCAACCCCACCACGAGTCGGCTCTTGTCCCATCCAAGGTGTGCGATGGGACAAGTCCCCGAAGAGGGGATGAGCGTGGCCATAGCGCCTCACCAACTCCTCTGACCGGCAGAGGCGTGGCAACAGTGGCCCATACACTATGCTGACCGAGGTCGGCATGGATATAGTGCGCCCATCATCACTGCTGATGCAGGCCGACAACAACCAGGCGGTGCGCGACTTTAGCCGAGTTGACCCGGCCACTCTGTGAAGATCGACAAAACGGAGAACAGTGCCCCGTGGTGCACGGGGCCCACGCCCGGACAACCCCGTGAGCCCTGGCACCCGACGGCCCCAGCACCGGCTTCCTGGATGCTGACATCCCTGCCCCGGGGCCTCATATCTTTACCATTGTAACCTTGGGGGGTTAACCTATGAAACCCCCCAGGAGGCCTCCATGCAC